>NW_027045293.1:0-214000 GCF_963576615.1 Watersipora subatra
AAATGCTCCAATTGAGCTAATTAGCTTATTGTGAGAATATTGCAATTGTCTGACAAAAGTGAAAAATGTAAATTTCCAATTTCAACCAAACATGCTAGAAATGCTCCAATTGAGCTAATTAGCTTATTGTGAGAATATTGCAACTGTCTTACAAAAGTAAAAAATGTAAATTTCCAATTTCAACCAAACATGCTAGAAATGCTCCAATTGAGCTAATTAGCTTATTGTGAGAATATTGCAATTGTCTGACAAAAGTGAAAAATGTAAATTTCCAATTTCAACCAAACATGCTAGAATTGCTCAAATTGCGCAAATAAGCCTACTGTAAGAATTTTACAAACGTCTGACAAAAGTGAAAAATGTAAATTTCCAATTTCAACCAAACATGCTAGAAATGCTCCAATTGAGCTAATTAGCTTATTGTGAGAATAATACAAACGTCTGACAACACTGAAAAATGTAAATTTTCAATTTCAACGAAACATGCTAGAAATGCTCCAATTGAGCTAATTAGCTTATTGTGAGAATATTACAAACGTCTGACAACACTGAAAAATGTAAATTTCCAATTTCAACCAAACATGCTAGAAATGCTCCAATTGAGCTAATTAGCTTATTGTGAGAATATTTCAATTGTCTGACAAAAGTGAAAAATGTAAATTTCCAATTTCAACCAAACATGCTAGAAATGCTCCAATTGAGCTAATTAGCTTATTGTGAGAATATTGCAATTGTCTGACAAAAGTGAAAAATGTGAATTTCCAATTTCAACCAAACATGCTAGAAATGCTCCAATTGAGCTAATTAGCTTATTGTGTGAATATTACAAACGTCTGACAAAAGTGAAAAATGTAAATTTCCAATTTCAACCAAACATGCTAGAAATGCTCCAATTGAGCTAATTAGCTTATTGTGAGAATATTACAAACGTCTGACAAAACTGAAAATTGTAAATTTCCAATTTCAACCAAACATGCTAGAAATGCTCTAATTGAGCTAATTAGCTTATTGTAATAATATTACAAACGTCTGACAAAACTGAAAAATGTAAATTTCCAATTTCAACCAAACATGCTAGAAATGCTCCAATTGAGCTAATTAGCTTATTGTGTGAATATTACAAACGTCTGACAACACTGAAAAATGTAAATTTCCAATTTCAACCAAACATGCTAGAAATGCTCCAATTGAGCTAATTAGCTTATTGTGAGAATATTACAAACGTCTGACAAAAGTGAAAAATGTAAATTTCCAATTTCAACCAAACATGCTAGAAATGCTCCAATTGAGCTAATTAGCTTATTGTGAGAATATTACAAACGTCTGACAAAACTGAAAAATGTAAATTTCCAATTTCAACCAAACATGCTAGAAATGCTCCAATTGAGCTAATTAGCTTATTGTGAGAATATTACAAACGTCTGACAACACTGAAAAATGTAAATTTCCAATTTCAACCAAACATGCTAGAAATGCTCCAATTGAGCTAATTAGCTTATTGTGAGAATATTGCAATTGTCTGGGAAAAGTGAAAAATGTAAATTTCCAATTTCAACCAAACATGCTAGAATTGCTCAAATTGCGCAAATAAGCCTACTGTAAGAATTTTACAAACGTCTGACAAAAGTGAAAAATGTAAATTTCCAATTTCAACCAAACATGCTAGAAATGCTCCAATTGAGCTAATTAGCTTATTGTGAGAATATTACAAACGTCTGACAAAACTGAAAAATTTAAATTTTCAATTTCAACCAAACATGCTAGAAATGCTCCAATTGAGCTAATTAGCTTATTGTGAGAATATTACAAACGTCTGACAACACTGAAAAATGTAAATTTCCAATTTCAACCAAACATGCTAGAAATGCTCCAATTGAGCTAATTAGCTTATTGTGAGAATATTGCAATTGTCTGACAAAAGTGAAAAATGTAAATTTCCAATTTCAACCAAACATGCTAGAAATGCTCCAATTGAGCTAATTAGCTTATTGTGAGAATATTGCAATTGTCTGACAAAAGTGAAAATGTGAATTTCCAATTTCAACCAAACATGCTAGAAATGCTCCAATTGAGCTAATTAGCTTATTGTGAGAATATTACAAACGTCTGACAACACTGAAAAATGTAAATTTCCAATTTCAACCAAACATGCTAGAAATGCTTCAATTGACCTAATTAGCTTATTGTGAGAATATTGCAATTGTCTAACAAAAGTGAAAAATGTAAATTTCCAATTTCAATCAAACATGCTAGAAATGCTCCAATTGAGCTAATTAGCTTATTGTGAGAATATTGCAATTGTCTGACAAAAGTGAAAAATGTAAATTTCCAATTTCAACCAAACATGCTAGAAATGCTCCAATTGAGCTAATTAGCTTATTGTGAGAATATTGCAATTGTCTGACAAAAGTGAAAAATGTGAATTCCCAATTTCAACCAAACATGCTAGAAATGCTCCAATTGAGCTAATTAGCTTATTGTGAGAATATTACAAACGTCTGACAACACTGAAAAATGTAAATTTCCAATTTCAACCAAACATGCTAGAAATGCTCCAATTGACCTAATTAGCTTATTGTGAGAATATTGCAATTGTCTAACAAAAGTGAAAAATGTAAATTTCCAATTTCAACCAAACATGCTAGAAATGCTCCAATTGAGCTAATTAGCTTATTGTGAGAATATTGCAATTGTCTGACAAAAGTGAAAAATGTAAATTTCCAATTTCAACCAAACATGCTAGAAATGCTCCAATTGAGCTAATTAGCTTATTGTGAGAATATTGCAATTGTCTGACAAAAGTGAAAAATGTAAATTTCCAATTTCAACCAAACATGCTAGAAATGCTCCAATTGAGCTAATTAGCTTATTGTGAGAATATTACAAACGTCTGACAAAAGTGAAAAATGTAAATTTCCAATTTGAACCAAACATGCTAGAAATGCTCCAATTGAGCTAATTAGCTTATTGTGAGAATATTACAAACGTCTGACAAAACTGAAAAATGTAAATTTCCAATTTCAACCAAACATGCTAGAAATGCTCCAATTGAGCTAATTAGCTTATTGTGAGAATATTACAATTGTCTGGGAAAAGTGAAAAATGTAAATTTCCAATTTCAACCAAACATGCTAGAAATGCTCCAATTAAGCTAATTAGCTTATTGTGAGAATATTACAAACGTCTGACAAAAGTGAAAAATGTAATTTTCCAATTTCAACCAAACATGCTAGAATTGCTCAAATTGCGCAAATAAGCCTACTGTAAGAATTTTACAAACGTCTGACAAAAGTGAAAAATGTAAATTTCCAATTTCAACCAAACATGCTAAAAATGCTCCAATTGAGCTAATTAGCTTATTGTGAGAATATTGCAATTGTCTGACAAAAGTGAAAAATGTAAATTTCCAATTTCAACCAAACATGCTAAAAATGCTCCAATTGAGCTAATTAGCTTATTGTGAGAATATTACAAACGTCTGACAAAACTGAAAAATGTAAATTTCCAATTTCAACCAAACATGCTAGAAATGCTCCAATTGAGCTAATTAGCTTGTGAGAATATTGCAATTGTCTGACAAAAGTGAAAAATGTAAATTTCCAATTTCAACCAAACATGCTAGAAATGCTCCAATTGAGCTAATTAGCTTATTGTGAGAATATTGCAATTGTCTGACAAAAGTGAAAAATGTAAATTTCCAATTTCAACCAAACATGCTAGAAATGCTCCAATTGAGCTAATTAGCTTATTGTGAGAATATTGCAATTGTCTGACAAAAGTGAAAAATGTAAATTTCCAATTTCAACCAAACATGCTAGAAATGCTCCAATTGAGCTAATTAGCTTATTGTGAGAATCTTACAAACGTCTGACAACACTGAAAAATGTAAATTTCCAATTTCAACCAAACATGCTAGAAATGCTCCAATTGAGCTAATTAGCTTATTGTGAGAATATTGCAATTGTCTGGGAAAAGTGAAAAATGTAAATTTCCAAATTCAACCAAACATGCTAGAAATGCTCCAATTGAGCTAATTAGCTTATTGTGAGAATATTGCAATTGTCTGACAAAAGTGAAAAATGTAAATTTCCAATTTCAACCAAACATGCTAGAAATGCTCCAATTGAGCTAATTAGCTTATTGTGAGAATATTGCAATTGTCTGACAAAAGTGAAAAATGTAAATTTCCAATTTCAACCAAACATGCTAGAAATGCTCCAATTGAGCTAATTAGCTTATTGTTAGAATATTACAAACGTCTGACAAAACTGAAAAATGTAAATTTCCAATTTGAACCAAACATGCTAGAAATGCTCCAATTGAGCTAATTAGCTTATTGTGAGAATATTACAATTGTCTGGGAAAAGTGAAAAATGTAAATTTTCAATTTCAACCAAACATGCTAGAAATGCTCCAATTGAGCTAATTAGCTTATTGTGAGAATATTACAAACGTCTGACAAAACTGAAAATTGTAAATTTCCAATTTCAACCAAACATGCTAGAAATGCTCTAATTGAGCTAATTAGCTTATTGTAATGATATTACAAACGTCTGACAACACTGAAAAATGTAAATTTCCAATTTCAACCAAACATGCTAGAAATGCTCCAATTGAGCTAATTAGCTTATTGTGAGAATATTACAAACGTCTGACAAAAGTGAAAAATGTAAATTTCCAATTTCAACCAAACATGCTAGAAATGCTCCAATTGAGCTAATTAGCTTATTGTGAGAATAATACAAACGTCTGACAACACTGAAAAATGTAAATTTTCAATTTCAACGAAACATGCTAGAAATGCTCCAATTGAGCTAATTAGCTTATTGTGAGAATATTACAAACGTCTGACAACACTGAAAAATGTAAATTTCCAATTTCAACCAAACATGCTAGAAATGCTCCAATTGAGCTAATTAGCTTATTGTGAGAATATTTCAATTGTCTGACAAAAGTGAAAAATGTAAATTTCCAATTTCAACCAAACATGCTAGAAATGCTCCAATTGAGCTAATTAGCTTATTGTGAGAATATTGCAATTGTCTGACAAAAGTGAAAAATGTGAATTTCCAATTTCAACCAAACATGCTAGAAATGCTCCAATTGAGCTAATTAGCTTATTGTGTGAATATTACAAACGTCTGACAAAAGTGAAAAATGTAAATTTCCAATTTCAACCAAACATGCTAGAAATGCTCCAATTGAGCTAATTAGCTTATTGTGAGAATATTACAAACGTCTGACAAAACTGAAAATTGTAAATTTCCAATTTCAACCAAACATGCTAGAAATGCTCTAATTGAGCTAATTAGCTTATTGTAATAATATTACAAACGTCTGACAACACTGAAAAATGTAAATTTCCAATTTCAACCAAACATGCTAGAAATGCTCCAATTGAGCTAATTAGCTTATTGTGAGAATATTGCAATTGTCTGACAAAAGTGAAAAATGTAAATTTCCAATTTCAACCAAACATGCTAGAAATGCTCCAATTGAGCTAATTAGCTTATTGTGAGAATATTGCAATTGTCTGACAAAAGTGAAAAATGTAAATTTCCAATTTCAACCAAACATGCTAGAAATGCTCCAATTGAGCTAATTAGCTTATTGTTAGAATATTACAAACGTCTGACAAAACTGAAAAATGTAAATTTCCAATTTCAACCAAACATGCTAGAAATGCTCCAATTGAGCTAATTAGCTTATTGTGAGAATATTGCAATTGTCTGACAAAAGTGAAAAATGTAAATTTCCAATTTCAACCAAACATGCTAAAAATGCTCCAATTGAGCTAATTAGCTTATTGTGAGAATATTACAAACGTCTGACAAAACTGAAAAATGTAAATTTCCAATTTCAACCAAACATGCTAGAAATGCTCCAATTGAGCTAATTAGCTTATTGTGAGAATATTGCAATTGTCTGACAAAAGTGAAAAATGTAAATTTCCAATTTCAACCAAACATGCTAGAAATGCTCCAATTGAGCTAATTAGCTTATTGTGAGAATATTGCAATTGTCTGACAAAAGTGAAAAATGTAAATTTCCAATTTCAACCAAACATGCTAGAAATGCTCCAATTGAGCTAATTAGCTTATTGTGAGAATATTGCAATTGTCTTACAAAAGTGAAAAATGTAAATTTCCAATTTCAACCAAACATGCTAGAAATGCTCCAATTGAGCTAATTAGCTTATTGTTAGAATATTACAAACGTCTGACAAAACTGAAAAATGTAAATTTCCAATTTGAACCAAACATGCTAGAAATGCTCCAATTGAGCTAATTAGCTTATTGTGAGAATATTACAATTGTCTGGGAAAAGTGAAAAATGTAAATTTCCAATTTCAACCAAACATGCTAGAAATGCTCCAATTAAGCTAATTAGCTTATTGTGAGAATATTACAAACGTCTGACAAAAGTGAAAAATGTAAATTTCCAATTTCAACCAAACATGCTAGAATTGCTCAAATTGCGCAAATAAGCCTACTGTAAGAATTTTACAAACGTCTGACAAAAGTGAAAAATGTAAATTTCCAATTTCAACGAAACATGCTAGAAATGCTCCAATTGAGCTAATTAGCTTATTGTGAGAATATTACAAACGTCTGACAACACTGAAAAATGTAAATTTCCAATTTCAACCAAACATGCTAGAAATGCTCCAATTGAGCTAATTAGCTTATTGTGAGAATATTTCAATTGTCTGACAAAAGTGAAAAATGTAAATTTCCAATTTCAACCAAACATGCTAGAAATGCTCCAATTGAGCTAATTAGCTTATTGTGAGAATATTGCAATTGTCAGACAAAAGTGAAAAATGTGAATTTCCAATTTCAACCAAACATGCTAGAAATGCTCCAATTGAGCTAATTAGCTTATTGTGTGAATATTACAAACGTCTGAAAAAAGTGAAAAATGTAAATTTCCAATTTCAACCAAACATGCTAGAAATGCTCCAATTGAGCTAATTAGCTTATTGTGAGAATATTACAAACGTCTGACAAAACTGAAAATTGTAAATTTCCAATTTCAACCAAACATGCTAGAAATGCTCTAATTGAGCTAATTAGCTTATTGTAATAATATTACAAACGTCTGACAAAACTGAAAAATGTAAATTTCCAATTTCAACCAAACATGCTAGAAATGCTCCAATTGAGCTAATTAGCTTATTGTGTGAATATTACAAACGTCTGACAACACTGAAAAATGTAAATTTCCAATTTCAACCAAACATGCTAGAAATGCTCCAATTGAGCTAATTAGCTTATTGTGAGAATATTACAAACGTCTGACAAAGGTGAAAAATGTAAATTTCCAATTTCAACCAAACATGCTAGAAATGCTCCAATTGAGCTAATTAGCTTATTGTGAGAATATTACAAACGTCTGACAAAACTGAAAAATGTAAATTTCCAATTTCAACCAAACATGCTAGAAATGCTCCAATTGAGCTAATTAGCTTATTGTGAGAATATTGCAATTGTCTGACAAAAGCGAAAAATGTAAATTTCCAATTTCAACCAAACATGCTAGAATTGCTCAAATTGCGCAAATAAGCCTACTGTAAGAATTTTACAAACGTCTGACAAAAGTGAAAAATGTAAATTTCCAATTTCAACCAAACATGCTAGAAATGCTCCAATTGACCTAATTAGCTTATTGTGAGAATATTGCAATTGTCTAACAAAAGTGAAAATTGTAAATTTCCAATTTCAACCAAACATGCTAGAATTGCTCAAATTGCGCAAATAAGCCTACTGTAAGAATTTTACAAACGTCTGACAAAACTGAAAAATGTAAATTTCCAATTTCAACCAAACATGCTAGAAATGCTCCAATTGAGCTAATTAGCTTATTGTGAGAATATTGCAATTGTCTGACAAAAGTGAAAAATGTAAATTTCCAATTTCAACCAAACATGCTAGAAATGCTCCAATTGAGCTAATTAGCTTATTGTGAGAATATTGCAATTGTCTGACAAAAGTGAAAATGTGAATTTCCAATTTCAACCAAACATGCTAGAAATGCTCCAATTGAGCTAATTAGCTTATTGTGAGAATATTACAAACGTCTGACAACACTGAAAAATGTAAATTTCCAATTTCAACCAAACATGCTAGAAATGCTCCAATTGACCTAATTAGCTTATTGTGAGAATATTGCAATTGTCTAACAAAAGTGAAAAATGTAAATTTCCAATTTCAATCAAACATGCTAGAAATGCTCCAATTGAGCTAATTAGCTTATTGTGAGAATATTGCAATTGTCTGACAACACTGAAAAATGTAAATTTTCAATTTCAACCAAACATGCTAGAAATGCTCCAATTGAGCTAATTAGCTTATTGTGAGAATATTGCAATTGTCTGACAAAAGTGAAAAATGTAAATTTCCAATTTCAACCAAACATGCTAGAAATGCTCCAATTGAGCTAATTAGCTTATTGTGAGAATATTGCAATTGTCTGACAAAAGTGAAAAATGTGAATTCCCAATTTTAACCAAACATGCTAGAAATGCTCCAATTGAGCTAATTAGCTTATTGTGAGAATATTACAAACGTCTGACAACACTGAAAAATGTAAATTTCCAATTTCAACCAAACATGCTAGAAATGCTCCAATTGACCTAATTAGCTTATTGTGAGAATATTGCAATTGTCTAACAAAAGTGAAAAATGTAAATTTCCAATTTCAACCAAACATGCTAGAAATGCTCCAATTGAGCTAATTAGCTTATTGTGAGAATATTGCAATTGTCTGACAAAAGTGAAAAATGTAAATTTCCAATTTCAACCAAACATGCTAGAAATGCTCCAATTGAGCTAATTAGCTTATTGTGAGAATATTGCAATTGTCTGACAAAAGTGAAAAATGTAAATTTCCAATTTCAACCAAACATGCTAGAAATGCTCCAATTGAGCTAATTAGCTTATTGTGAGAATATTACAAACGTCTGACAAAAGTGAAAAATGTAAATTTCCAATTTGAACCAAACATGCTAGAAATGCTCCAATTGAGCTAATTAGCTTATTGTGAGAATATTACAAACGTCTGACAAAACTGAAAAATGTAAATTTCCAATTTCAACCAAACATGCTAGAAATGCTCCAATTGAGCTAATTAGCTTATTGTGAGAATATTACAATTGTCTGGGAAAAGTGAAAAATGTAAATTTCCAATTTCAACCAAACATGCTAGAAATGCTCCAATTAAGCTAATTAGCTTATTGTGAGAATATTACAAACGTCTGACAAAAGTGAAAAATGTAATTTTCCAATTTCAACCAAACATGCTAAAATTGCTCAAATTGCGCAAAGAAGCCTACTGTAAGAATTTTACAAACGTCTGACAAAAGTGAAAAATGTAAATTTCCAATTTCAACCAAACATGCTAAAAATGCTCCAATTGAGCTAATTAGCTTATTGTGAGAATATTGCAATTGTCTGACAAAAGTGAAAAATGTAAATTTCCAATTTCAACCAAACATGCTAAAAATGCTCCAATTGAGCTAATTAGCTTATTGTGAGAATATTACAAACGTCTGACAAAACTGAAAAATGTAAATTTCCAATTTCAACCAAACATGCTAGAAATGCTCCAATTGAGCTAATTAGCTTATTGTGAGAATATTGCAATTGTCTGACAAAAGTGAAAAATGTAAATTTCCAATTTCAACCAAACATGCTAGAAATGCTCCAATTGAGCTAATTAGCTTATTGTGAGAATATTGCAATTGTCTGACAAAAGTGAAAAATGTAAATTTCCAATTTCAACCAAACATGCTAGAAATGCTCCAATTGAGCTAATTAGCTTATTGTGAGAATATTGCAATTGTCTGACAAAAGTGAAAAATGTAAATTTCCAATTTCAACCAAACATGCTAGAAATGCTCCAATTGAGCTAATTAGCTTATTGTGAGAATATTGCAACTGTCTTACAAAAGTAAAAAATGTAAATTTCCAATTTCAACCAAACATGCTAGAAATGCTCCAATTGAGCTAATTAGCTTATTGTGAGAATATTGCAATTGTCTGACAAAAGTGAAAAATGTAAATTTCCAATTTCAACCAAACATGCTAGAATTGCTCAAATTGCGCAAATAAGCCTACTGTAAGAATTTTACAAACGTCTGACAAAAGTGAAAAATGTAAATTTCCAATTTCAACCAAACATGCTAGAAATGCTCCAATTGAGCTAATTAGCTTATTGTGAGAATAATACAAACGTCTGACAACACTGAAAAATGTAAATTTTCAATTTCAACGAAACATGCTAGAAATGCTCCAATTGAGCTAATTAGCTTATTGTGAGAATATTACAAACGTCTGACAACACTGAAAAATGTAAATTTCCAATTTCAACCAAACATGCTAGAAATGCTCCAATTGAGCTAATTAGCTTATTGTGAGAATATTTCAATTGTCTGACAAAAGTGAAAAATGTAAATTTCCAATTTCAACCAAACATGCTAGAAATGCTCCAATTGAGCTAATTAGCTTATTGTGAGAATATTGCAATTGTCTGACAAAAGTGAAAAATGTGAATTTCCAATTTCAACCAAACATGCTAGAAATGCTCCAATTGAGCTAATTAGCTTATTGTGTGAATATTACAAACGTCTGACAAAAGTGAAAAATGTAAATTTCCAATTTCAACCAAACATGCTAGAAATGCTCCAATTGAGCTAATTAGCTTATTGTGAGAATATTACAAACGTCTGACAAAACTGAAAATTGTAAATTTCCAATTTCAACCAAACATGCTAGAAATGCTCTAATTGAGCTAATTAGCTTATTGTAATAATATTACAAACGTCTGACAAAACTGAAAAATGTAAATTTCCAATTTCAACCAAACATGCTAGAAATGCTCCAATTGAGCTAATTAGCTTATTGTGAGAATATTGCAATTGTCTGACAAAAGCGAAAAATGTAAATTTCCAATTTCAACCAAACATGCTAGAATTGCTCAAATTGCGCAAATAAGCCTACTGTAAGAATTTTACAAACGTCTGACAAAAGTGAAAAATGTAAATTTCCAATTTCAACCAAACATGCTAGAAATGCTCCAATTGACCTAATTAGCTTATTGTGAGAATATTGCAATTGTCTAACAAAAGTGAAAATTGTAAATTTCCAATTTCAACCAAACATGCTAGAATTGCTCAAATTGCGCAAATAAGCCTACTGTAAGAATTTTACAAACGTCTGACAAAACTGAAAAATGTAAATTTCCAATTTCAACCAAACATGCTAGAAATGCTCCAATTGAGCTAATTAGCTTATTGTGAGAATATTGCAATTGTCTGACAAAAGTGAAAAATGTAAATTTCCAATTTCAACCAAACATGCTAGAAATGCTCCAATTGAGCTAATTAGCTTATTGTGAGAATATTGCAATTGTCTGACAAAAGTGAAAATGTGAATTTCCAATTTCAACCAAACATGCTAGAAATGCTCCAATTGAGCTAATTAGCTTATTGTGAGAATATTACAAACGTCTGACAACACTGAAAAATGTAAATTTCCAATTTCAACCAAACATGCTAGAAATGCTCCAATTGACCTAATTAGCTTATTGTGAGAATATTGCAATTGTCTAACAAAAGTGAAAAATGTAAATTTCCAATTTCAATCAAACATGCTAGAAATGCTCCAATTGAGCTAATTAGCTTATTGTGAGAATATTGCAATTGTCTGACAACACTGAAAAATGTAAATTTTCAATTTCAACCAAACATGCTAGAAATGCTCCAATTGAGCTAATTAGCTTATTGTGAGAATATTGCAATTGTCTGACAAAAGTGAAAAATGTAAATTTCCAATTTCAACCAAACATGCTAGAAATGCTCCAATTGAGCTAATTAGCTTATTGTGAGAATATTGCAATTGTCTGACAAAAGTGAAAAATGTGAATTCCCAATTTTAACCAAACATGCTAGAAATGCTCCAATTGAGCTAATTAGCTTATTGTGAGAATATTACAAACGTCTGACAACACTGAAAAATGTAAATTTCCAATTTCAACCAAACATGCTAGAAATGCTCCAATTGACCTAATTAGCTTATTGTGAGAATATTGCAATTGTCTAACAAAAGTGAAAAATGTAAATTTCCAATTTCAACCAAACATGCTAGAAATGCTCCAATTGAGCTAATTAGCTTATTGTGAGAATATTGCAATTGTCTGACAAAAGTGAAAAATGTAAATTTCCAATTTCAACCAAACATGCTAGAAATGCTCCAATTGAGCTAATTAGCTTATTGTGAGAATATTGCAATTGTCTGACAAAAGTGAAAAATGTAAATTTCCAATTTCAACCAAACATGCTAGAAATGCTCCAATTGAGCTAATTAGCTTATTGTGAGAATATTACAAACGTCTGACAAAAGTGAAAAATGTAAATTTCCAATTTGAACCAAACATGCTAGAAATGCTCCAATTGAGCTAATTAGCTTATTGTGAGAATATTACAAACGTCTGACAAAACTGAAAAATGTAAATTTCCAATTTCAACCAAACATGCTAGAAATGCTCCAATTGAGCTAATTAGCTTATTGTGAGAATATTACAATTGTCTGGGAAAAGTGAAAAATGTAAATTTCCAATTTCAACCAAACATGCTAGAAATGCTCCAATTAAGCTAATTAGCTTATTGTGAGAATATTACAAACGTCTGACAAAAGTGAAAAATGTAATTTTCCAATTTCAACCAAACATGCTAAAATTGCTCAAATTGCGCAAAGAAGCCTACTGTAAGAATTTTACAAACGTCTGACAAAAGTGAAAAATGTAAATTTCCAATTTCAACCAAACATGCTAAAAATGCTCCAATTGAGCTAATTAGCTTATTGTGAGAATATTGCAATTGTCTGACAAAAGTGAAAAATGTAAATTTCCAATTTCAACCAAACATGCTAAAAATGCTCCAATTGAGCTAATTAGCTTATTGTGAGAATATTACAAACGTCTGACAAAACTGAAAAATGTAAATTTCCAATTTCAACCAAACATGCTAGAAATGCTCCAATTGAGCTAATTAGCTTATTGTGAGAATATTGCAATTGTCTGACAAAAGTGAAAAATGTAAATTTCCAATTTCAACCAAACATGCTAGAAATGCTCCAATTGAGCTAATTAGCTTATTGTGAGAATATTGCAATTGTCTGACAAAAGTGAAAAATGTAAATTTCCAATTTCAACCAAACATGCTAGAAATGCTCCAATTGAGCTAATTAGCTTATTGTGAGAATATTGCAATTGTCTGACAAAAGTGAAAAATGTAAATTTCCAATTTCAACCAAACATGCTAGAAATGCTCCAATTGAGCTAATTAGCTTATTGTGAGAATATTGCAACTGTCTTACAAAAGTAAAAAATGTAAATTTCCAATTTCAACCAAACATGCTAGAAATGCTCCAATTGAGCTAATTAGCTTATTGTGAGAATATTGCAATTGTCTGACAAAAGTGAAAAATGTAAATTTCCAATTTCAACCAAACATGCTAGAATTGCTCAAATTGCGCAAATAAGCCTACTGTAAGAATTTTACAAACGTCTGACAAAAGTGAAAAATGTAAATTTCCAATTTCAACCAAACATGCTAGAAATGCTCCAATTGAGCTAATTAGCTTATTGTGAGAATAATACAAACGTCTGACAACACTGAAAAATGTAAATTTTCAATTTCAACGAAACATGCTAGAAATGCTCCAATTGAGCTAATTAGCTTATTGTGAGAATATTACAAACGTCTGACAACACTGAAAAATGTAAATTTCCAATTTCAACCAAACATGCTAGAAATGCTCCAATTGAGCTAATTAGCTTATTGTGAGAATATTTCAATTGTCTGACAAAAGTGAAAAATGTAAATTTCCAATTTCAACCAAACATGCTAGAAATGCTCCAATTGAGCTAATTAGCTTATTGTGAGAATATTGCAATTGTCTGACAAAAGTGAAAAATGTGAATTTCCAATTTCAACCAAACATGCTAGAAATGCTCCAATTGAGCTAATTAGCTTATTGTGTGAATATTACAAACGTCTGACAAAAGTGAAAAATGTAAATTTCCAATTTCAACCAAACATGCTAGAAATGCTCCAATTGAGCTAATTAGCTTATTGTGAGAATATTACAAACGTCTGACAAAACTGAAAATTGTAAATTTCCAATTTCAACCAAACATGCTAGAAATGCTCTAATTGAGCTAATTAGCTTATTGTAATAATATTACAAACGTCTGACAAAACTGAAAAATGTAAATTTCCAATTTCAACCAAACATGCTAGAAATGCTCCAATTGAGCTAATTAGCTTATTGTGTGAATATTACAAACGTCTGACAACACTGAAAAATGTAAATTTCCAATTTCAACCAAACATGCTAGAAATGCTCCAATTGAGCTAATTAGCTTATTGTGAGAATATTACAAACGTCTGACAAAAGTGAAAAATGTAAATTTCCAATTTCAACCAAACATGCTAGAAATGCTCCAATTGAGCTAATTAGCTTATTGTGAGAATATTACAAACGTCTGACAAAACTGAAAAATGTAAATTTCCAATTTCAACCAAACATGCTAGAAATGCTCCAATTGAGCTAATTAGCTTATTGTGAGAATATTACAAACGTCTGACAACACTGAAAAATGTAAATTTCCAATTTCAACCAAACATGCTAGAAATGCTCCAATTGAGCTAATTAGCTTATTGTGAGAATATTGCAATTGTCTGGGAAAAGTGAAAAATGTAAATTTCCAATTTCAACCAAACATGCTAGAATTGCTCAAATTGCGCAAATAAGCCTACTGTAAGAATTTTACAAACGTCTGACAAAAGTGAAAAATGTAAATTTCCAATTTCAACCAAACATGCTAGAAATGCTCCAATTGAGCTAATTAGCTTATTGTGAGAATATTACAAACGTCTGACAAAACTGAAAAATTTAAATTTTCAATTTCAACCAAACATGCTAGAAATGCTCCAATTGAGCTAATTAGCTTATTGTGAGAATATTACAAACGTCTGACAACACTGAAAAATGTAAATTTCCAATTTCAACCAAACATGCTAGAAATGCTCCAATTGAGCTAATTAGCTTATTGTGAGAATATTGCAATTGTCTGACAAAAGTGAAAAATGTAAATTTCCAATTTCAACCAAACATGCTAGAAATGCTCCAATTGAGCTAATTAGCTTATTGTGAGAATATTGCAATTGTCTGACAAAAGTGAAAATGTGAATTTCCAATTTCAACCAAACATGCTAGAAATGCTCCAATTGAGCTAATTAGCTTATTGTGAGAATATTACAAACGTCTGACAACACTGAAAAATGTAAATTTCCAATTTCAACCAAACATGCTAGAAATGCTTCAATTGACCTAATTAGCTTATTGTGAGAATATTGCAATTGTCTAACAAAAGTGAAAAATGTAAATTTCCAATTTCAATCAAACATGCTAGAAATGCTCCAATTGAGCTAATTAGCTTATTGTGAGAATATTGCAATTGTCTGACAAAAGTGAAAAATGTAAATTTCCAATTTCAACCAAACATGCTAGAAATGCTCCAATTGAGCTAATTAGCTTATTGTGAGAATATTGCAATTGTCTGACAAAAGTGAAAAATGTGAATTCCCAATTTCAACCAAACATGCTAGAAATGCTCCAATTGAGCTAATTAGCTTATTGTGAGAATATTACAAACGTCTGACAACACTGAAAAATGTAAATTTCCAATTTCAACCAAACATGCTAGAAATGCTCCAATTGACCTAATTAGCTTATTGTGAGAATATTGCAATTGTCTAACAAAAGTGAAAAATGTAAATTTCCAATTTCAACCAAACATGCTAGAAATGCTCCAATTGAGCTAATTAGCTTATTGTGAGAATATTGCAATTGTCTGACAAAAGTGAAAAATGTAAATTTCCAATTTCAACCAAACATGCTAGAAATGCTCCAATTGAGCTAATTAGCTTATTGTGAGAATATTGCAATTGTCTGACAAAAGTGAAAAATGTAAATTTCCAATTTCAACCAAACATGCTAGAAATGCTCCAATTGAGCTAATTAGCTTATTGTGAGAATATTACAAACGTCTGACAAAAGTGAAAAATGTAAATTTCCAATTTGAACCAAACATGCTAGAAATGCTCCAATTGAGCTAATTAGCTTATTGTGAGAATATTACAAACGTCTGACAAAACTGAAAAATGTAAATTTCCAATTTCAACCAAACATGCTAGAAATGCTCCAATTGAGCTAATTAGCTTATTGTGAGAATATTACAATTGTCTGGGAAAAGTGAAAAATGTAAATTTCCAATTTCAACCAAACATGCTAGAAATGCTCCAATTAAGCTAATTAGCTTATTGTGAGAATATTACAAACGTCTGACAAAAGTGAAAAATGTAATTTTCCAATTTCAACCAAACATGCTAGAATTGCTCAAATTGCGCAAATAAGCCTACTGTAAGAATTTTACAAACGTCTGACAAAAGTGAAAAATGTAAATTTCCAATTTCAACCAAACATGCTAAAAATGCTCCAATTGAGCTAATTAGCTTATTGTGAGAATATTGCAATTGTCTGACAAAAGTGAAAAATGTAAATTTCCAATTTCAACCAAACATGCTAAAAATGCTCCAATTGAGCTAATTAGCTTATTGTGAGAATATTACAAACGTCTGACAAAACTGAAAAATGTAAATTTCCAATTTCAACCAAACATGCTAGAAATGCTCCAATTGAGCTAATTAGCTTGTGAGAATATTGCAATTGTCTGACAAAAGTGAAAAATGTAAATTTCCAATTTCAACCAAACATG
Source organism: Watersipora subatra (assembly GCF_963576615.1). NCBI lineage: Eukaryota > Metazoa > Bryozoa > Gymnolaemata > Cheilostomatida > Watersiporidae > Watersipora > Watersipora subatra. The sequence continues at coordinate 16,843 of NW_027045293.1, forward strand.
CTAGAAATGCTCCAATTGAGCTAATTAGCTTATTGTGAGAATATTGCAATTGTCTGACAAAAGTGAAAAATGTAAATTTCCAATTTCAACCAAACATGCTAGAAATGCTCCAATTGAGCTAATTAGCTTATTGTGAGAATATTGCAATTGTCTGACAAAAGTGAAAAATGTAAATTTCCAATTTCAACCAAACATGCTAGAAATGCTCCAATTGAGCTAATTAGCTTATTGTGAGAATCTTACAAACGTCTGACAACACTGAAAAATGTAAATTTCCAATTTCAACCAAACATGCTAGAAATGCTCCAATTGAGCTAATTAGCTTATTGTGAGAATATTGCAATTGTCTGGGAAAAGTGAAAAATGTAAATTTCCAAATTCAACCAAACATGCTAGAAATGCTCCAATTGAGCTAATTAGCTTATTGTGAGAATATTGCAATTGTCTGACAAAAGTGAAAAATGTAAATTTCCAATTTCAACCAAACATGCTAGAAATGCTCCAATTGAGCTAATTAGCTTATTGTGAGAATATTGCAATTGTCTGACAAAAGTGAAAAATGTAAATTTCCAATTTCAACCAAACATGCTAGAAATGCTCCAATTGAGCTAATTAGCTTATTGTTAGAATATTACAAACGTCTGACAAAACTGAAAAATGTAAATTTCCAATTTGAACCAAACATGCTAGAAATGCTCCAATTGAGCTAATTAGCTTATTGTGAGAATATTACAATTGTCTGGGAAAAGTGAAAAATGTAAATTTTCAATTTCAACCAAACATGCTAGAAATGCTCCAATTGAGCTAATTAGCTTATTGTGAGAATATTACAAACGTCTGACAAAACTGAAAATTGTAAATTTCCAATTTCAACCAAACATGCTAGAAATGCTCTAATTGAGCTAATTAGCTTATTGTAATGATATTACAAACGTCTGACAACACTGAAAAATGTAAATTTCCAATTTCAACCAAACATGCTAGAAATGCTCCAATTGAGCTAATTAGCTTATTGTGAGAATATTACAAACGTCTGACAAAAGTGAAAAATGTAAATTTCCAATTTCAACCAAACATGCTAGAAATGCTCCAATTGAGCTAATTAGCTTATTGTGAGAATAATACAAACGTCTGACAACACTGAAAAATGTAAATTTTCAATTTCAACGAAACATGCTAGAAATGCTCCAATTGAGCTAATTAGCTTATTGTGAGAATATTACAAACGTCTGACAACACTGAAAAATGTAAATTTCCAATTTCAACCAAACATGCTAGAAATGCTCCAATTGAGCTAATTAGCTTATTGTGAGAATATTTCAATTGTCTGACAAAAGTGAAAAATGTAAATTTCCAATTTCAACCAAACATGCTAGAAATGCTCCAATTGAGCTAATTAGCTTATTGTGAGAATATTGCAATTGTCTGACAAAAGTGAAAAATGTGAATTTCCAATTTCAACCAAACATGCTAGAAATGCTCCAATTGAGCTAATTAGCTTATTGTGTGAATATTACAAACGTCTGACAAAAGTGAAAAATGTAAATTTCCAATTTCAACCAAACATGCTAGAAATGCTCCAATTGAGCTAATTAGCTTATTGTGAGAATATTACAAACGTCTGACAAAACTGAAAATTGTAAATTTCCAATTTCAACCAAACATGCTAGAAATGCTCTAATTGAGCTAATTAGCTTATTGTAATAATATTACAAACGTCTGACAAAACTGAAAAATGTAAATTTCCAATTTCAACCAAACATGCTAGAAATGCTCCAATTGAGCTAATTAGCTTATTGTGTGAATATTACAAACGTCTGACAACACTGAAAAATGTAAATTTCCAATTTCAACCAAACATGCTAGAAATGCTCCAATTGAGCTAATTAGCTTATTGTGAGAATATTACAAACGTCTGACAAAAGTGAAAAATGTAAATTTCCAATTTCAACCAAACATGCTAGAAATGCTCCAATTGAGCTAATTAGCTTATTGTGAGAATATTACAAACGTCTGACAAAACTGAAAAATGTAAATTTCCAATTTCAACCAAACATGCTAGAAATGCTCCAATTGAGCTAATTAGCTTATTGTGAGAATATTACAAACGTCTGACAACCCTGAAAAATGTAAATTTCCAATTTCAACCAAACATGCTAGAAATGCTCCAATTGAGCTAATTAGCTTATTGTGAGAATATTGCAATTGTCTGACAAAAGCGAAAAATGTAAATTTCCAATTTCAACCAAACATGCTAGAATTGCTCAAATTGCGCAAATAAGCCTACTGTAAGAATTTTACAAACGTCTACAAAAGTGAAAAATGTAAATTTTCAATTTCAACCAAACATGCTAGAAATGCTCCAAATGAGCTAATTAGCTTATTGTGAGAATATTACAAACGTCTGACAACACTGAAAAATGTAAATTTCCAATTTCAACCAAACATGCTAAAAATGCTCCAATTGAGCTAATTAGCTTATTGTGAGAATATTACAAACGTCTGACAAAACTGAAAAATGTAAATTTCCAATTTCAACCAAACATGCTAGAAATGCTCCAATTGAGCTAATTAGCTTATTGTAATAATATTACAAACGTCTGACAACACTGAAAAATGTAAATTTCCAATTTCAACCAAACATGCTAGAAATGCTCCAATTGAGCTAATTAGCTTATTGTGAGAATATTACAAACGTCTGACAAAAGTGAAAAATGTAAATTTCCAATTTCAACCAAACATGCTAGAAATGCTCCAATTGAGCTAATTAGCTTATTGTGAGAATAATACAAACGTCTGACAACACTGAAAAATGTAAATTTTCAATTTCAACGAAACATGCTAGAAATGCTCCAATTGAGCTAATTAGCTTATTGTGAGAATATTACAAACGTCTGACAACACTGAAAAATGTAAATTTCCAATTTCAACCAAACATGCTAGAAATGCTCCAATTGAGCTAATTAGCTTATTGTGAGAATATTTCAATTGTCTGACAAAAGTGAAAAATGTAAATTTCCAATTTCAACCAAACATGCTAGAAATGCTCCAATTGAGCTAATTAGCTTATTGTGAGAATATTGCAATTGTCTGACAAAAGTGAAAAATGTGAATTTCCAATTTCAACCAAACATGCTAGAAATGCTCCAATTGAGCTAATTAGCTTATTGTGTGAATATTACAAACGTCTGACAAAAGTGAAAAATGTAAATTTCCAATTTCAACCAAACATGCTAGAAATGCTCCAATTGAGCTAATTAGCTTATTGTGAGAATATTACAAACGTCTGACAAAACTGAAAAATTTAAATTTTCAATTTCAACCAAACATGCTAGAAATGCTCCAATTGAGCTAATTAGCTTATTGTGAGAATATTACAAACGTCTGACAACACTGAAAAATGTAAATTTCCAATTTCAACCAAACATGCTAGAAATGCTCCAATTGAGCTAATTAGCTTATTGTGAGAATATTGCAATTGTCTGACAAAAGTGAAAAATGTAAATTTCCAATTTCAACCAAACATGCTAGAAATGCTCCAATTGAGCTAATTAGCTTATTGTGAGAATATTGCAATTGTCTGACAAAAGTGAAAATGTGAATTTCCAATTTCAACCAAACATGCTAAAAATGCTCCAATTGAGCTAATTAGCTTATTGTGAGAATATTACAAACGTCTGAAAAAAGTGAAAAATGTAAATTTCCAATTTCAACCAAACATGCTAGAAATGCTCCAATTGAGCTAATTAGCTTATTGTGAGAATATTACAAACGTCTGACAAACATGAGAAATGTAAATTTCCAATTTCAACCAAACATGCTAGAAATGCTCTAATTGAGCTAATTAGCTTATTGTGAGAATATTACAAACGTCTGACAAAAGTGAAAAATGTAAATTTCCAATTTCAACCAAACATGCTAGAAATGCTCCAATTGACCTAATTAGCTTATTGTGAGAATATTGCAATTGTCTAACAAAAGTGAAAATTGTAAATTTCCAATTTCAACCAAACATGCTAGAAATGCTCCAATTGAGCTAATTAGCTTATTGTGAGAATATTGCAATTGTCTGACAAAAGTGAAAAATGTAAATTTCCAATTTCAACCAAACATGCTAGAAATGCTCCAATTGAGCTAATTAGCTTATTGTGAGAATATTGCAATTGTCTGACAAAAGTGAAAAATGTAAATTTCCAATTTGAACCAAACATGCTAGAAATGCTCCAATTGAGCTAATTAGCTTATTGTGAGAATATTACAAACGTCTGACAGCACTGAAAAATGTAAATTTCCAATTTGAACCAAACATGCTAGAAATGCTCCAATTGAGCTAATTAGCTTATTGTGAGAATATTACAAACGTCTGACAAAACTGAAAAATGTAAATTTCCAATTTCAACCAAACATGCTAGAAATGCTCCAATTGAGCTAATTAGCTTATTGTGAGAATATTACAATTGTCTGGGAAAAGTGAAAAATGTAAATTTCCAATTTCAACCAAACATGCTAGAAATGCTCCAATTAAGCTAATTAGCTTATTGTGAGAATATTACAAACGTCTTACAAAAGTGAAAAATGTAAATTTCCAATTTCAACCAAACATGCTAGAATTGCTCAAATTGCGCAAATAAGCCTACTGTAAGAATTTTACAAACGTCTGACAAAACTGAAAAATGTAAATTTCCAATTTCAACCAAACATGCTAGAAATGCTCCAATTGAGCTAATTAGCTTATTGTGAGAATAATACAAACGTCTGACAACACTGAAAAATGTAAATTTTCAATTTCAACCAAACATGCTAGAAATGCTCCAATTGAGCTAATTAGCTTATTGTGAGAATATTACAAACGTCTGACAACACTGAAAAATGTAAATTTCCAATTTCAACCAAACATGCTAGAAATGCTCCAATTGAGCTAATTAGCTTATTGTGAGAATATTGCAATTGTCTGACAAAAGCGAAAAATGTAAATTTCCAATTTCAACCAAACATGCTAGAATTGCTCAAATTGCGCAAATAAGCCTACTGTAAGAATTTTACAAACGTCTGACAAAAGTGAAAAATGTAAATTTCCAATTTCAACCAAACATGCTAGAAATGCTCCAATTGAGCTAATTAGCTTATTGTGAGAATATTACAAACGTCTGACAAAACTGAAAAATTTAAATTTTCAATTTCAGCCAAACATGCTAGAAATGCTCCAATTGAGCTAATTAGCTTATTGTGAGAATATTACAAACGTCTGACAACACTGAAAAATGTAAATTTCCAATTTCAACCAAACATGCTAAAAATGCTCCAATTGAGCTAATTAGCTTATTGTGAGAATATTACAAACGTCTGACAAAACTGAAAAATGTAAATTTCCAATTTCAACCAAACATGCTAGAAATGCTCCAATTGAGCTAATTAGCTTATTGTGAGAATATTGCAATTGTCTGACAAAAGTGAAAAATGTAAATTTCCAATTTCAACCAAACATGCTAGAAATGCTCCAATTGAGCTAATTAGCTTATTGTAATAATATTACAAACGTCTGACAACACTGAAAAATGTAAATTTCCAATTTCAACCAAACATGCTAGAAATGCTCCAATTGAGCTAATTAGCTTATTGTGAGAATATTACAAACGTCTGACAAAAGTGAAAAATGTAAATTTCCAATTTCAACCAAACATGCTAGAAATGCTCCAATTGAGCTAATTAGCTTATTGTGAGAATAATACAAACGTCTGACAACACTGAAAAATGTAAATTTTCAATTTCAACGAAACATGCTAGAAATGCTCCAATTGAGCTAATTAGCTTATTGTGAGAATATTACAAACGTCTGACAACACTGAAAAATGTAAATTTCCAATTTCAACCAAACATGCTAGAAATGCTCCAATTGAGCTAATTAGCTTATTGTGAGAATATTTCAATTGTCTGACAAAAGTGAAAAATGTAAATTTCCAATTTCAACCAAACATGCTAGAAATGCTCCAATTGAGCTAATTAGCTTATTGTGAGAATATTGCAATTGTCTGACAAAAGTGAAAAATGTGAATTTCCAATTTCAACCAAACATGCTAGAAATGCTCCAATTGAGCTAATTAGCTTATTGTGTGAATATTACAAACGTCTGACAAAAGTGAAAAATGTAAATTTCCAATTTCAACCAAACATGCTAGAAATGCTCCAATTGAGCTAATTAGCTTATTGTGAGAATATTACAAACGTCTGACAAAACTGAAAAATTTAAATTTTCAATTTCAACCAAACATGCTAGAAATGCTCCAATTGAGCTAATTAGCTTATTGTGAGAATATTACAAACGTCTGACAACACTGAAAAATGTAAATTTCCAATTTCAACCAAACATGCTAGAAATGCTCCAATTGAGCTAATTAGCTTATTGTGAGAATATTGCAATTGTCTGACAAAAGTGAAAAATGTAAATTTCCAATTTCAACCAAACATGCTAGAAATGCTCCAATTGAGCTAATTAGCTTATTGTGAGAATATTGCAATTGTCTGACAAAAGTGAAAATGTGAATTTCCAATTTCAACCAAACATGCTAAAAATGCTCCAATTGAGCTAATTAGCTTATTGTGAGAATATTACAAACGTCTGAAAAAAGTGAAAAATGTAAATTTCCAATTTCAACCAAACATGCTAGAAATGCTCCAATTGAGCTAATTAGCTTATTGTGAGAATATTACAAACGTCTGACAAACATGAGAAATGTAAATTTCCAATTTCAACCAAACATGCTAGAAATGCTCTAATTGAGCTAATTAGCTTATTGTGAGAATATTACAAACGTCTGACAAAAGTGAAAAATGTAAATTTCCAATTTCAACCAAACATGCTAGAAATGCTCCAATTGACCTAATTAGCTTATTGTGAGAATATTGCAATTGTCTAACAAAAGTGAAAATTGTAAATTTCCAATTTCAACCAAACATGCTAGAAATGCTCCAATTGAGCTAATTAGCTTATTGTGAGAATATTGCAATTGTCTGACAAAAGTAAAAAATGTAAATTTCCAATTTCAACCAAACATGCTAGAAATGCTCCAATTGAGCTAATTAGCTTATTGTGAGAATATTGCAATTGTCTGACAAAAGTGAAAAATGTAAATTTCCAATTTGAACCAAACATGCTAGAAATGCTCCAATTGAGCTAATTAGCTTATTGTGAGAATATTACAAACGTCTGACAGCACTGAAAAATGTAAATTTCCAATTTGAACCAAACATGCTAGAAATGCTCCAATTGAGCTAATTAGCTTATTGTGAGAATATTACAAACGTCTGACAACACTGAAAAATGTAAATTTCCAATTTCAACCAAACATGCTAGAAATGCTCCAATTGAGCTAATTAGCTTATTGTGAGAATATTACAATTGTCTGGGAAAAGTGAAAAATGTAAATTTCCAATTTCAACCAAACATGCTAGAAATGCTCCAATTAAGCTAATTAGCTTATTGTGAGAATATTACAAACGTCTTACAAAAGTGAAAAATGTAAATTTCCAATTTCAACCAAACATGCTAGAATTGCTCAAATTGCGCAAATAAGCCTACTGTAAGAATTTTACAAACGTCTGACAAAACTGAAAAATGTAAATTTCCAATTTCAACCAAACATGCTAGAAATGCTCCAATTGAGCTAATTAGCTTATTGTGAGAATAATACAAACGTCTGACAACACTGAAAAATGTAAATTTTCAATTTCAACCAAACATGCTAGAAATGCTCCAATTGAGCTAATTAGCTTATTGTGAGAATATTACAAACGTCTGACAACACTGAAAAATGTAAATTTCCAATTTCAACCAAACATGCTAGAAATGCTCCAATTGAGCTAATTAGCTTATTGTGAGAATATTGCAATTGTCTGACAAAAGCGAAAAATGTAAATTTCCAATTTCAACCAAACATGCTAGAATTGCTCAAATTGCGCAAATAAGCCTACTGTAAGAATTTTACAAACGTCTGACAAAAGTGAAAAATGTAAATTTCCAATTTCAACCAAACATGCTAGAAATGCTCCAATTGAGCTAATTAGCTTATTGTGAGAATATTACAAACGTCTGACAAAACTGAAAAATTTAAATTTTCAATTTCAACCAAACATGCTAGAAATGCTCCAATTGAGCTAATTAGCTTATTGTGAGAATATTACAAACGTCTGACAACACTGAAAAATGTAAATTTCCAATTTCAACCAAACATGCTAAAAATGCTCCAATTGAGCTAATTAGCTTATTGTGAGAATATTACAAACGTCTGACAAAACTGAAAAATGTAAATTTCCAATTTCAACCAAACATGCTAGAAATGCTCTAATTGAGCTAATTAGCTTATTGTAATAATATTACAAACGTCTGACAAAACTGAAAAATGTAAATTTCCAATTTCAACCAAACATGCTAGAAATGCTCCAATTGAGCTAATTAGCTTATTGTGTGAATATTACAAACGTCTGACAACACTGAAAAATGTAAATTTCCAATTTCAACCAAACATGCTAGAAATGCTCCAATTGAGCTAATTAGCTTATTGTGAGAATATTACAAACGTCTGACAAAAGTGAAAAATGTAAATTTCCAATTTCAACCAAACATGCTAGAAATGCTCCAATTGAGCTAATTAGCCTATTGTGAGAATATTACAAACGTCTGACAAACCTGAAAAATGTAAATTTCCAATTTCAACCAAACATGCTAGAAATGCTCCAATTGAGCTAATTAGCTTATTGTGAGAATATTACAAACGTCTGACAACACTGAAAAATGTAAATTTCCAATTTCAACCAAACATGCTAGAAATGCTCCAATTGAGCTAATTAGCTTATTGTGAGAATATTGCAATTGTCTGACAAAAGCGAAAAATGTAAATTTCCAATTTCAACCAAACATGCTAGAATTGCTCAAATTGCGCAAATAAGCCTACTGTAAGAATTTTACAAACGTCTGACAAAAGTGAAAAATGTAAATTTCCAATTTCAACCAAACATGCTAGAAATGCTCCAATTGAGCTAATTAGCTTATTGTGAGAATATTACAAACGTCTGACAAAACTGAAAAATTTAAATTTTCAATTTCAACCAAACATGCTAGAAATGCTCCAATTGAGCTAATTAGCTTATTGTGAGAATATTACAAACGTCTGACAACACTGAAAAATGTAAATTTCCAATTTCAACCAAACATGCTAGAAATGCTCCAATTGAGCTAATTAGCTTATTGTGAAAATATTGCAATTGTCTGACAAAAGTGAAAAATGTAAATTTCCAATTTCAACCAAACATGCTAGAAATGCTCCAATTGAGCTAATTAGCTTATTGTGAGAATATTGCAATTGTCTGACAAAAGTAAAAATGTGAATTTCCAATTTCAACCAAACATGCTAAAAATGCTCCAATTGAGCTAATTAGCTTATTGTGAGAATATTACAAACGTCTGAAAAAAGTGAAAAATGTAAATTTCCAATTTCAGCCAAACATGCTAGAAATGCTCCAATTGAGCTAATTAGCTTATTGTGAGAATATTACAAACGTCTGACAAACATGAGAAATGTAAATTTCCAATTTCAACCAAACATGCTAGAAATGCTCTAATTGAGCTAATTAGCTTATTGTGAGAATATTACAAACGTCTGACAAAAGTGAAAAATGTAAATTTCCAATTTCAACCAAACATGCTAGAAATGCTCCAATTGACCTAATTAGCTTATTGTGAGAATATTGCAATTGTCTAACAAAAGTGAAAATTGTAAATTTCCAATTTCAACCAAACATGCTAGAAATGCTCCAATTGAGCTAATTAGCTTATTGTGAGAATATTGCAATTGTCTGACAAAAGTGAAAAATGTAAATTTCCAATTTCAACCAAACATGCTAGAAATGCTCCAATTGAGCTAATTAGCTTATTGTGAGAATATTGCAATTGTCTGACAAAAGTGAAAAATGTAAATTTCCAATTTCAACCAAAAATGCTAGAAATGCTCCAATTGAGCTAATTAGCTTATTGTGAGAATATTACAAACGTCTGACAGCACTGAAAAATGTAAATTTCCAATTTGAACCAAACATGCTAGAAATGCTCCAATTGAGCTAATTAGCTTATTGTGAGAATATTACAAACGTCTGACAAAACTGAAAAATGTAAATTTCCAATTTCAACCAAACATGCTAGAAATGCTCCAATTGAGCTAATTAGCTTATTGTGAGAATATTACAATTGTCTGGGAAAAGTGAAAAATGTAAATTTCCAATTTCAACCAAACATGCTAGAAATGCTCCAATTAAGCTAATTAGCTTATTGTGAGAATATTACAAACGTCTTACAAAAGTGAAAAATGTAAATTTCCAATTTCAACCAAACATGCTAGAATTGCTCAAATGGCGCAAATAAGCCTACTGTAAGAATTTTACAAACGTCTGACAAAACTGAAAAATGTAAATTTCCAATTTCAACCAAACATGCTAGAAATGCTCCAATTGAGCTAATTAGCTTATTGTGAGAATAATACAAACGTCTGACAACACTGAAAAATGTAAATTTTCAATTTCAACCAAACATGCTAGAAATGCTCCAATTGAGCTAATTAGCTTATTGTGAGAATATTACAAACGTCTGACAACACTGAAAATTGTAAATTTCCAATTTCAACCAAACATGCTAGAAATGCTCCAATTGAGCTAATTAGCTTATTGTGAGAATATTGCAATTGTCTGACAAAAGTGAAAAATGTGAATTTCCAATTTCAACCAAACATGCTAAAAATGCTCCAATTGAGCTAATTAGCTTATTGTGAGAATATTACAAACGTCTGACAAAAGTGAAAAATGTAAATTTCCAATTTCAACCAAACATGCTAGAAATGCTCCAATTGAGCTACTTAGCTTATTGTGAGAATATTACAAACGTCTGACAAAAGTGAAAAATGTAAATTTCCAATTTGAACCAAACATGCTAGAAATGCTCCAATTGAGGTAATTAGCTTATTGTGAGAATATTACAATTGTCTGGGAAAAGTGAAAAATGTAAATTTCCAAATTCAACCAAACATGCTAGAAATGCTCCAATTGAGCTAATTAGCTTATTGTGAGAATATTACAAACGTCTGACAAAAGTGAAAAATGTAAATTTCCAATTTCAACCAAACATGCTAGAATTGTTCAAATTGCGCAAATAAGCCTACTGTAAGAATTTTACAAACGTCTGACAAAAGTGAAAAATGTAAATTTCCAATTTCAACCAAACATGCTAGAAATGCTCCAATTGACCTAATTAGCTTATTGTGAGAATATTGCAATTGTCTAACAAAAGTGAAAATTGTAAATTTCCAATTTCAACCAAACATGCTAGAAATGCTCCAATTGAGCTAATTAGCTTATTGTGAGAATATTGCAATTGTCTGACAAAAGTGAAAAATGTAAATTTCCAATTTCAACCAAACATGCTAGAAATGCTCCAATTGAGCTAATTAGCTTATTGTGAGAATATTGCAATTGTCTGACAAAAGTGAAAAATGTAAATTTCCAATTTCAACCAAACATGCTAGAAATGCTCCAATTGAGCTAATTAGCTTATTGTGAGAATATTACAAACGTCTGACAAAAGTGAAAAATGTAAATTTCCAATTTGAACCAAACATGCTAGAAATGCTCCAATTGAGCTAATTAGCTTATTGTGAGAATATTACAAACGTCTGACAAAACTGAAAAATGTAAATTTCCAATTTCAACCAAACATGCTAGAAATGCTCCAATTGAGCTAATTAGCTTATTGTGAGAATATTACAAACGTCTGACAAAAGTGAAAAATGTAAATTTCCAATTTCAACCAAACATGCTAGAATTGCTCAAATTGCGCAAATAAGCCTACTGTAAGAATTTTACAAACGTCTGACAAAAGTGAAAAATGTAAATTTCCAATTTCAACCAAACATGCTAAAAATGCTCCAATTGAGCTAATTAGCTTATTGTGAGAATATTGCAATTGTCTGACAAAAGTGAAAAATGTAAATTTCCAATTTCAACCAAACATGCTAAAAATGCTCCAATTGAGCTAATTAGCTTATTGTGAGAATATTACAAACGTCTGACAAAACTGAAAAATGTAAATTTCCAATTTCAACCAAACATGCTAGAAATGCTCCAATTGAGCTAATTAGCTTATTGTGAGAATATTACAAACGTCTGACAAAAGTGAAAAATGTAAATTTCCAATTTCAACCAAACATGCTAGAATTGCTCAAATTGCGCAAATAAGCCTACTGTAAGAATTTTACAAACGTCTGACAAAACTGAAAAATGTAAATTTCCAATTTCAACCAAACATGCTAAAAATGCTCCAATTGAGCTAATTAGCTTATTGTGAGAATATTGCAATTGTCTGACAAAAGTGAAAAATGTAAATTTCCAATTTCAACCAAACATGCTAAAAATGCTCCAATTGAGCTAATTAGCTTATTGTGAGAATATTACAAACGTCTGACAAAACTGAATAATGTAAATTTCCAATTTCAACCAAACATGCTAGAAATGCTCCAATTGAGCTAATTAGCTTATTGTGAGAATATTGCAATTGTCTGACAAAAGTGAAAAATGTAAATTTCCAATTTCAAACAAACTTGCTAGAAATGCTCCAATTGAGCTAATTAGCTTATTGTGAGAATATTGCAATTGTCTGACAAAAGTGAAAAATGTAAATTTCCAATTTCAACCAAACATGCTAGAAATGCTCCAATTGAGCTAATTAGCTTATTGTGAGAATGTTGCAATTGTCTGACAAAAGTGAAAAATGTAAATTTCCAATTTCAACCAAACATGCTAAAAATGCTCCAATTGAGCTAATTAGCTTATTGTGTGAATATTACAAACGTCTGACAACACTGAAAAATGTAAATTTCCAATTTCAACCAAACATGCTAGAAATGCTCCAATTGAGCTAATTAGCTCATTGTGAGAATATTGCAATTGTCTGACAAAAGTGAAAAATGTAAATTTCCAATTTCAACCAAACATGCTAGAAATGCTCCAATTGAGCTAATTAGCTTATTGTGAGAATATTGCAATTGTCTGACAAAAGTGAAAAATGTAAATTTCCAATTTCAACCAAACATGCTAGAAATGCTCCAATTGAGCTAATTAGCTTATTGTTAGAATATTACAAACGTCTGACAAAACTGAAAAATGTAAATTTCCAATTTGAACCAAACATGCTAGAAATGCTCCAATTGAGCTAATTAGCTTATTGTGAGAATATTACAATTGTCTGGGAAAAGTGAAAAATGTAAATTTCCAATTTCAACCAAACATGCTAGAAATGCTCCAATTGAGCTAATTAGCTTATTGTGAGAATATTTCAATTGTCTGACAAAAGTGAAAAATGTAAATTTCCAATTTCAACCAAACATGCTAGAAATGCTCCAATTGAGCTAATTAGCTTATTGTGAGAATATTGCAATTGTCTGACAAACGTGAAAAATGTGAATTTCCAATTTCAACCAAACATGCTAGAAATGCTCCAATTGAGCTAATTAGCTTATTGTGTGAATATTACAAACGTCTTACAAAAGTGAAAAATGTAAATTTCCAATTTCAACCAAACATGCTAGAAATGCTCCAATTGAGCTAATTAGCTTATTGTGAGAATATTACAAACGTCTGACAAAACTGAAAAATGTAAATTTCCAATTTCAACCAAACATGCTAGAAATGCTCCAATTGAGCTAATTAGCTTATTGTAATAATATTACAAACGTCTGACAAAAGTGAAAAATGTAAATTTCCAATTTCAACCAAACATGCTAAAAATGCTCCAATTGAGCTAATTAGCTTATTGTGAGAATATTACAAACGTCTGACAAAACTGAAAAATGTAAATTTCCAATTTCAACCAAACATGCTAGAAATGCTCCAATTGAGCTAATTAGCTTATTGTGAGAATATTACAAACGTCTGACAAAAGTGAAAAATGTAAATTTCCAATTTCAACCAAACATGCTAGAATTGCTCAAATTGCGCAAATAAGCCTACTGTAAGAATTTTACAAACGTCTGACAAAACTGAAAAATGTAAATTTCCAATTTCAACCAAACATGCTAAAAATGCTCCAATTGAGCTAATTAGCTTATTGTGAGAATATTGCAATTGTCTGACAAAAGTGAAAAATGTAAATTTCCAATTTCAACCAAACATGCTAAAAATGCTCCAATTGAGCTAATTAGCTTATTGTGAGAATATTACAAACGTCTGACAAAACTGAATAATGTAAATTTCCAATTTCAACCAAACATGCTAGAAATGCTCCAATTGAGCTAATTAGCTTATTGTGAGAATATTGCAATTGTCTGACAAAAGTGAAAAATGTAAATTTCCAATTTCAAACAAACTTGCTAGAAATGCTCCAATTGAGCTAATTAGCTTATTGTGAGAATATTGCAATTGTCTGACAAAAGTGAAAAATGTAAATTTCCAATTTCAACCAAACATGCTAGAAATGCTCCAATTGAGCTAATTAGCTTATTGTGAGAATGTTGCAATTGTCTGACAAAAGTGAAAAATGTAAATTTCCAATTTCAACCAAACATGCTAAAAATGCTCCAATTGAGCTAATTAGCTTATTGTGAGAATATTACAAACGTCTGACAAAACTGAAAAATGTAAATTTCCAATTTCAACCAAACATGCTAGAAATGCTCCAATTGAGCTAATTAGCTCATTGTGAGAATATTGCAATTGTCTGACAAAAGTGAAAAATGTAAATTTCCAATTTCAACCAAACATGCTAGAAATGCTCCAATTGAGCTAATTAGCTTATTGTGAGAATATTGCAATTGTCTGACAAAAGTGAAAAATGTAAATTTCCAATTTCAACCAAACATGCTAGAAATGCTCCAATTGAGCTAATTAGCTTATTGTTAGAATATTACAAACGTCTGACAAAACTGAAAAATGTAAATTTCCAATTTGAACCAAACATGCTAGAAATGCTCCAATTGAGCTAATTAGCTTATTGTGAGAATATTACAATTGTCTGGGAAAAGTGAAAAATGTAAATTTCCAATTTCAACCAAACATGCTAGAAATGCTCCAATTGAGCTAATTAGCTTATTGTGAGAATATTTCAATTGTCTGACAAAAGTGAAAAATGTAAATTTCCAATTTCAACCAAACATGCTAGAAATGCTCCAATTGAGCTAATTAGCTTATTGTGAGAATATTGCAATTGTCTGACAAACGTGAAAAATGTGAATTTCCAATTTCAACCAAACATGCTAGAAATGCTCCAATTGAGCTAATTAGCTTATTGTGTGAATATTACAAACGTCTTACAAAAGTGAAAAATGTAAATTTCCAATTTCAACCAAACATGCTAGAAATGCTCAATTGAGCTAATTAGCTTATTGTGAGAATATTACAAACGTCTGACAAAACTGAAAAATGTAAATTTCCAATTTCAACCAAACATGCTAGAAATGCTCCAATTGAGCTAATTAGCTTATTGTAATAATATTACAAACGTCTGACAAAACTGAAAAATGTAAATTTCCAATTTCAACCAAACATGCTAGAAATGCTCCAATTGAGCTAATTAGCTTATTGTGTGAATATTACAAACGTCTGACAAAACTGAAAAATGTAAATTTCCAATTTCAACCAAACATGCTAGAAATGCTCCAATTGAGCTAATTAGCTTATTGTGAGAATATTACAAACGTCTGACAAAAGTGAAAAATGTAAATTTCCAATTTCAACCAAACATGCTAGAAATGCTCCAATTGAGCTAATTAGCTTATTGTGAGAATATTACAAACGTCTGACAAAACTGAAAAATGTAAATTTCCAATTTCAACCAAACATGCTAGAAATGCTCCAATTGAGCTAATTAGCTTATTGTGAGAATATTACAAACGTCTGACAACACTGAAAAATGTAAATTTCCAATTTCAACCAAACATGCTAGAAATGCTCCAATTGAGCTAATTAGCTTATTGTGAGAATATTGCAATTGTCTGACAAAAGCGAAAAATGTAAATTTCCAATTTCAACCAAACATGCTAGAAATGCTCCAATTGAGCTAATTAGCTTATTGTGAGAATATTGCAATTGTCTGACAAAAGTGAAAATGTGAATTTCCAATTTCAACCAAACATGCTAAAAATGCTCCAATTGAGCTAATTAGCTTATTGTGAGAATATTACAAACGTCTGACAAAAGTGAAAAATGTAAATTTCCAATTTCAACCAAACATGCTAGAAATGCTCCAATTGACCTAATTAGCTTATTGTGAGAATATTGCAATTGTCTAACAAAAGTGAAAATTGTAAATTTCCAATTTCAACCAAACATGCTAGAAATGCTCCAATTGAGCTAATTAGCTTATTGTGAGAATATTGCAATTGTCTGACAAAAGTGAAAAATGTAAATTTCCAATTTCAACCAAACATGCTAGAAATGCTCCAATTGAGCTAATTAGCTTATTGTGAGAATATGGCAATTGTCTGACAAAAGTGAAAAATGTAAATTTCCAATTTCAACCAAACATGCTAGAAATGCTCCAATTGAGCTAATTAGCTTATTGTGAGAATATTACAAACGTCTGACAGCACTGAAAAATGTAAATTTCCAATTTGAACCAAACATGCTAGAAATGCTCCAATTGAGCTAATTAGCTTATTGTGAGAATATTACAAACGTCTGACAAAACTGAAAAATGTAAATTTCCAATTTCAACCAAACATGCTAGAAATGCTCCAATTGAGCTAATTAGCTTATTGTGAGAATATTACAATTGTCTGGGAAAGGTGAAAAATGTAAATTTCCAATTTCAACCAAACATGCTAGAAATGCTCCAATTAAGCTAATTAGCTTATTGTGAGAATATTACAAACGTCTTACAAAAGTGAAAAATGTAAATTTCCAATTTCAACCAAACATGCTAGAATTGCTCAAATTGCGCAAATAAGCCTACTGTAAGAATTTTACAAACGTCTGACAAAACTGAAAAATGTAAATTTCCAATTTCAACCAAACATGCTAGAAATGCTCCAATTGAGCTAATTAGCTTATTGTGAGAATATTACAAACGTCTGACAACACTGAAAAATGTAAATTTCCAATTTCAACCAAACATGCTAGAAATGCTCCAATTGAGCTAATTAGCTTATTGTGAGAATATTGCAATTGTCTGACAAAAGTGAAAAATGTGAATTTCCAATTTCAACCAAACATGCTAAAAATGCTCCAATTGAGCTAATTAGCTTATTGTGAGAATATTACAAACGTCTGACAAAAGTGAAAAATGTAAATTTCCAATTTGAACCAAACATGCTAGAAATGCTCCAATTGAGGTAATTAGCTTATTGTGAGAATATTACAATTGTCTGGGAAAAGTGAAAAATGTAAATTTCCAAATTCAACCAAACATGCTAGAAATGCTCCAATTAAGCTAATTAGCTTATTGTGAGAATATTACAAACGTCTGACAAAAGTGAAAAATGTAAATTTCCAATTTCAACCAAACATGCTAGAATTGCTCAAATTGCGCAAATAAGCCTACTGTAAGAATTTTACAAACGTCTGACAAAAGTGAAAAATGTAAATTTCCAATTTCAACCAAACATGCTAGAAATGCTCCAATTGACCTAATTAGCTTATTGTGAGAATATTGCAGTTGTCTAACAAAAGTGAAAATTGTAAATTTCCAATTTCAACCAAACATGCTAGAAATGCTCCAATTGAGCTAATTAGCTTATTGTGAGAATATTGCAATTGTCTGACAAAAGTGAAAAATGTAAATTTCCAATTTGAACCAAACATGCTAGAAATGCTCCAATTGAGCTAATTAGCTTATTGTGAGAATATTGCAATTGTCTGACAAAAGTGAAAAATGTAAATTTCCAATTTGAACCAAACATGCTAGAAATGCTCCAATTGAGCTAATTAGCTTATTGTGAGAATATTACAAACTTCTGACAAAACTGAAAAATGTAAATTTCCAATTTCAACCAAACATGCTAGAAATGCTCCAATTGAGCTAATTAGCTTATTGTGAGAATATTACAAACGTCTGACAAAAGTGAAAAATGTAAATTTCCAATTTCAACCAAACATGCTAGAATTGCTCAAATTGCGCAAATAAGCCTACTGTAAGAATTTTACAAACGTCTGACAAAAGTGAAAAATGTAAATTTCCAATTTCAACCAAACATGCTAAAAATGCTCCAATTGAGCTAATTAGCTTATTGTGAGAATATTGCAATTGTCTGACAAAAGTGAAAAATGTAAACTTCCAATTTCAACCAAACATGCTAAAAATGCTCCAATTGAGCTAATTAGCTTATTGTGAGAATATTACAAACGTCTGACAAAACTGAAAAATGTAAATTTCCAATTTCAACCAAACATGCTAGAAATGCTCCAATTGAGCTAATTAGCTTATTGTGAGAATATTACAAACGTCTGACAAAAGTGAAAAATGTAAATTTCCAATTTCAACCAAACATGCTAGAATTGCTCAAATTGCGCAAATAAGCCTACTGTAAGAATTTTACAAACGTCTGACAAAACTGAAAAATGTAAATTTCCAATTTCAACCAAACATGCTAAAAATGCTCCAATTGAGCTAATTAGCTTATTGTGAGAATATTGCAATTGTCTGACAAATGTGAAAAATGTGAATTTCCAATTTCAACCTAACATGCTAGAAATGCTCCAATTGAGCTAATTAGCCTACTGTAAGAATTTTACAAACGTCTGACAAAAGTGAAAAATGTAAATTTCCAATTTCAACCAAACATGCTAGAAATGCTCCAATTGAGCTAATTAGCTTATTGTGAGAATAATACAAACGTCTGACAACACTGAAAAATGTAAATTTTCAATTTCAACGAAACATGCTAGAAATGCTCCAATTGAGCTAATTAGCTTATTGTGAGAATATTACAAACGTCTGACAACACTGAAAAATGTAAATTTCCAATTTCAACCAAACATGCTAGAAATGCTCCAATTGAGCTAATTAGCTTATTGTGAGAATATTTCAATTGTCTGACAAAAGTGAAAAATGTAAATTTCCAATTTCAACCAAACATGCTAGAAATGCTCCAATTGAGCTAATTAGCTTATTGTGAGAATATTGCAATTGTCTGACAAACGTGAAAAATGTGAATTTCCAATTTCAACCAAACATGCTAGAAATGCTCTAATTGAGCTAATTAGCTTATTGTGAGAATATTACAATTGTCTGGGAAAAGTGAAAAATGTAAATTTCCAATTTCAACCAAACATGCTAGAAATGCTCCAATTAAGCTAATTAGCTTATTGTGAGAATATTACAAACGTCTTACAAAAGTGAAAAATGTAAATTTCCAATTTCAACCAAACATGCTAGAAATGCTCCAATTGAGCTAATTAGCTTATTGTGAGAATATTACAAACGTCTGACAACACTGAAAAATGTAAATTTCCAATTTCAACCAAACATGCTAGAAATGCTCCAATTGAGCTAATTAGCTTATTGTGAGAATATTGCAATTGTCTGACAAAAGTGAAAAATGTAAATTTCCAAATTCAACCAAACATGCTAGAAATGCTCCAATTAAGCTAATTAGCTTATTGTGAGAATATTACAAACGTCTGACAAAAGTGAAAAATGTAAATTTCCAATTTCAACCAAACATGCTAGAATTGCTCAAATTGCGCAAATAAGCCTACTGTAAGAATTTTACAAACGTCTGACAAAAGTGAAAAATGTAAATTTCCAATTTCAACCAAACATGCTAGAAATGCTCCAATTGACCTAATTAGCTTATTGTGAGAATATTGCAATTGTCTAACAAAAGTGAAAATTGTAAATTTCCAATTTCAACCAAACATGCTAGAAATGCTCCAATTGAGCTAATTAGCTTATTGTGAGAATATTACAAACGTCTGACAACACTGAAAAATGTAAATTTCCAATTTCAACCAAACATGCTAGAAATGCTCCAATTGAGCTAATTAGCTTATTGTGAGAATATTGCAATTGTCTGACAAAAGTGAAAAATGTGAATTTCCAATTTCAACCAAACATGCTAAAAATGCTCCAATTGAGCTAATTAGCTTATTGTGAGAATATTACAAACGTCTGACAAAAGTGAAAAATGTAAATTTCCAATTTGAACCAAACATGCTAGAAATGCTCCAATTGAGGTAATTAGCTTATTGTGAGAATATTACAATTGTCTGGGAAAAGTGAAAAATGTAAATTTCCAAATTCAACCAAACATGCTAGAAATGCTCCAATTAAGCTAATTAGCTTATTGTGAGAATATTACAAACGTCTGACAAAAGTGAAAAATGTAAATTTCCAATTTCAACCAAACATGCTAGAATTGCTCAAATTGCGCAAATAAGCCTACTGTAAGAATTTTACAAACGTCTGACAAAAGTGAAAAATGTAAATTTCCAATTTCAACCAAACATGCTAGAAATGCTCCAATTGACCTAATTAGCTTATTGTGAGAATATTGCAATTGTCTAACAAAAGTGAAAATTGTAAATTTCCAATTTCAACCAAACATGCTAGAAATGCTCCAATTGAGCTATTTAGCTTATTGTGAGAATATTGCAATTGTCTGACAAAAGTGAAAAATGTAAATTTCCAATTTCAACCAAACATGCTAGAAATGCTCCAATTGAGCTAATTAGCTTATTGTGAGAATATTGCAATTGTCTGACAAAAGTGAAAAATGTAAATTTCCAATTTCAACCAAACATGCTAGAAATGCTCCAATTGAGCTAATTAGCTTATTGTGAGAATATTACAAACGTCTGACAAAACTGAAAAATGTAAATTTCCAATTTCAACCAAACATGCTAGAAATGCTCCAGTTGAGCTAATTAGCTTATTGTGAGAATATTACAAACGTCTGACAAAAGTGAAAAATGTAAATTTCCAATTTCAACCAAACATGCTAGAATTGCTCAAATTGCGCAAATAAGCCTACTGTAAGAATTTTACAAACGTCTGACAAAAGTTAAAAATGTAAATTTCCAATTTCAACCAAACATGCTAAAAATGCTCCAATTGAGCTAATTAGCTTATTGTGAGAATATTGCAATTGTCTGACAAAAGTGAAAAATGTAAACTTCCAATTTCAACCAAACATGCTAAAAATGCTCCAATTGAGCTAATTAGCTTATTGTGAGAATATTACAAACGTCTGACAAAACTGAAAAATGTAAATTTCCAATTTCAACCAAACATGCTAGAAATGCTCCAATTGAGCTAATTAGCTTATTGTGAGAATATTACAAACGTCTGACAAAAGTGAAAAATGTAAATTTCCAATTTCAACCAAACATGCTAGAATTGCTCAAATTGCGCAAATAAGCCTACTGTAAGAATTTTACAAACGTCTGACAAAACTGAAAAATGTAAATTTCCAATTTCAACCAAACATGCTAAAAATGCTCCAATTGAGCTAATTAGCTTATTGTGAGAATATTGCAATTGTCTGACAAATGTGAAAAATGTGAATTTCCAATTTCAACCTAACATGCTAGAAATGCTCCAATTGAGCTAATTAGCCTACTGTAAGAATTTTACAAACGTCTGACAAAAGTGAAAAATGTAAATTTCCAATTTCAACCAAACATGCTAGAAATGCTCCAATTGAGCTAATTAGCTTATTGTGAGAATAATACAAACGTCTGACAACACTGAAAAATGTAAATTTTCAATTTCAACGAAACATGCTAGAAATGCTCCAATTGAGCTAATTAGCTTATTGTGAGAATATTACAAACGTCTGACAACACTGAAAAATGTAAATTTCCAATTTCAACCAAACATGCTAGAAATGCTCCAATTGAGCTAATTAGCTTATTGTGAGAATATTTCAATTGTCTGACAAAAGTGAAAAATGTAAATTTCCAACTTCAACCAAACATGCTAGAAATGCTCCAATTGAGCTAATTAGCTTATTGTGAGAATATTGCAATTGTCTGACAAACGTGAAAAATGTGAATTTCCAATTTCAACCAAACATGCTAGAAATGCTCTAATTGAGCTAATTAGCTTATTGTGAGAATATTACAAACGTCTGACAAAAGTGAAAAATGTAAATTTCCAATTTCAACCAAACATGCTAGAAATGCTCCAATTGACCTAATTAGCTTATTGTGAGAATATTGCAATTGTCTAACAAAAGTGAAAATTGTAAATTTCCAATTTCAACCAAACATGCTAGAAATGCTCCAATTGAGCTAATTAGCTTATTGTGAGAATATTGCAATTGTCTGACAAAAGTGAAAAATGTAAATTTCCAATTTCAACCAAACATGCTAGAAATGCTCCAATTGACCTAATTAGCTTATTGTGAGAATATTGCAATTGTCTAACAAAAGTGAAAAATGTAAATTTCCAGTTTCAACCAAACATGCTAGAAATGCTCCAATTGAGCTAATTAGCTTATTGTGAGAATATTTCAATTGTCTGACAAAAGTGAAAAATGTAAATTTCCAATTTCAACCAAACATGCTAGAAATGCTCCAATTGAGCTAATTAGCTTATTGTGAGAATATTGCAATTGTCTGACAAACGTGAAAAATGTGAATTTCCAATTTCAACCAAACATGCTAGAAATGCTCCAATTGAGCTAATTAGCTTATTGTGTGAATATTACAAACGTCTTACAAAAGTGAAAAATGTAAATTTCCAATTTCAACCAAACATGCTAGAAATGCTCCAATTGAGCTAATTAGCTTATTGTGAGAATATTACAAACGTCTGACAAAACTGAAAAATGTAAATTTCCAATTTCAACCAAACATGCTAGAAATGCTCCAATTGAGCTAATTAGCTTATTGTAATAATATTACAAACGTCTGACAAAAGTGAAAAATGTAAATTTCCAATTTCAACCAAACATGCTAAAAATGCTCCAATTGAGCTAATTAGCTTATTGTGAGAATATTACAAACGTCTGACAAAACTGAAAAATGTAAATTTCCAATTTCAACCAAACATGCTAGAAATGCTCCAATTGAGCTAATTAGCTTATTGTGAGAATATTACAAACGTCTGACAAAAGTGAAAAATGTAAATTTCCAATTTCAACCAAACATGCTAGAATTGCTCAAATTGCGCAAATAAGCCTACTGTAAGAATTTTACAAACGTCTGACAAAACTGAAAAATGTAAATTTCCAATTTCAACCAAACATGCTAAAAATGCTCCAATTGAGCTAATTAGCTTATTGTGAGAATATTGCAATTGTCTGACAAAAGTGAAAAATGTAAATTTCCAATTTCAACCAAACATGCTAAAAATGCTCCAATTGAGCTAATTAGCTTATTGTGAGAATATTACAAACGTCTGACAAAACTGAATAATGTAAATTTCCAATTTCAACCAAACATGCTAGAAATGCTCCAATTGAGCTAATTAGCTTATTGTGAGAATATTGCAATTGTCTGACAGAAGTGAAAAATGTAAATTTCCAATTTCAAACAAACTTGCTAGAAATGCTCCAATTGAGCTAATTAGCTTATTGTGAGAATATTGCAATTGTCTGACAAAAGTGAAAAATGTAAATTTCCAATTTCAACCAAACATGCTAGAAATGCTCCAATTGAGCTAATTAGCTTATTGTGAGAATGTTGCAATTGTCTGACAAAAGTGAAAAATGTAAATTTCCAATTTCAACCAAACATGCTAAAAATGCTCCAATTGAGCTAATTAGCTTATTGTGAGAATATTACAAACGTCTGACAAAACTGAAAAATGTAAATTTCCAATTTCAACCAAACATGCTAGAAATGCTCCAATTGAGCTAATTAGCTTATTGTGAGAATATTGCAATTGTCTGACAAAAGTGAAAAATGTAAATTTCCAATTTCAACCAAACATGCTAGAAATGCTCCAATTGAGCTAATTAGCTTATTGTTAGAATATTACAAACGTCTGACAAAACTGAAAAATGTAAATTTCCAATTTGAACCAAACATGCTAGAAATGCTCCAATTGAGCTAATTAGCTTATTGTGAGAATATTACAATTGTCTGGGAAAAGTGAAAAATGTAAATTTCCAATTTCAATCAAACATGCTAGAAATGCTCCAATTGAGCTAATTAGCTTATTGTGAGAATATTTCAATTGTCTGACAAAAGTGAAAAATGTAAATTTCCAATTTCAACCAAACATGCTAGAAATGCTCCAATTGAGCTAATTAGCTTATTGTGAGAATATTGCAATTGTCTGACAAACGTGAAAAATGTGAATTTCCAATTTCAACCAAACATGCTAGAAATGCTCCAATTGAGCTAATTAGCTTATTGTGTGAATATTACAAACGTCTTACAAAAGTGAAAAATGTAAATTTCCAATTTCAACCAAACATGCTAGAAATGCTCCAATTGAGCTAATTAGCTTATTGTGAGAATATTACAAACGTCTGACAAAACTGAAAAATGTAAATTTCCAATTTCAACCAAACATGCTAGAAATGCTCCAATTGAGCTAATTAGCTTATTGTAATAATATTACAAACGTCTGACAAAACTGAAAAATGTAAATTTCCAATTTCAACCAAACATGCTAGAAATGCTCCAATTGAGCTAATTAGCTTATTGTGTGAATATTACAAACGTCTGACAAAACTGAAAAATGTAAATTTCCAATTTCAACCAAACATGCTAGAAATGCTCCAATTGAGCTAATTAGCTTATTGTGAGAATATTACAAACGTCTGACAAAAGTGAAAAATGTAAATTTCCAATTTCAACCAAACATGCTAGAAATGCTCCAATTGAGCTAATTAGCTTATTGTGAGAATATTACAAACGTCTGACAAAACTGAAAAATGTAAATTTCCAATTTCAACCAAACATGCTAGAAATGCTCCAATTGAGCTAATTAGCTTATTGTGAGAATATTACAAACGTCTGACAACACTGAAAAATGTAAATTTCCAATTTCAACCAAACATGCTAGAAATGCTCCAATTGAGCTAATTAGCTTATTGTGAGAATATTGCAATTGTCTGACAAAAGCGAAAAATGTAAATTTCCAATTTCAACCAAACATGCTAGAAATGCTCCAATTGAGCTAATTAGCTTATTGTGAGAATATTGCAATTGTCTGACAAAAGTGAAAATGTGAATTTCCAATTTCAACCAAACATGCTAAAAATGCTCCAATTGAGCTAATTAGCTTATTGTGAGAATATTACAAACGTCTGACAAAAGTGAAAAATGTAAATTTCCAATTTCAACCAAACATGCTAGAAATGCTCCAATTGACCTAATTAGCTTATTGTGAGAATATTGCAATTGTCTAACAAAAGTGAAAATTGTAAATTTCCAATTTCAACCAAACAGGCTAGAAATGCTCCAATTGAGCTAATTAGCTTATTGTGAGAATATTGCAATTGTCTGACAAAAGTGAAAAATGTAAATTTCCAATTTCAACCAAACATGCTAGAAATGCTCCAATTGAGCTAATTAGCTTATTGTGAGAATATGGCAATTGTCTGACAAAAGTGAAAAATGTAAATTTCCAATTTCAACCAAACATGCTAGAAATGCTCCAATTGAGCTAATTAGCTTATTGTGAGAATATTACAAACGTCTGACAGCACTGAAAAATGTAAATTTCCAATTTGAACCAAACATGCTAGAAATGCTCCAATTGAGCTAATTAGCTTATTGTGAGAATATTACAAACGTCTGACAAAACTGAAAAATGTAAATTTCCAATTTCAACCAAACATGCTAGAAATGCTCCAATTGAGCTAATTAGCTTATTGTGAGAATATTACAATTGTCTGGGAAAGGTGAAAAATGTAAATTTCCAATTTCAACCAAACATGCTAGAAATGCTCCAATTAAGCTAATTAGCTTATTGTGAGAATATTACAAACGTCTTACAAAAGTGAAAAATGTAAATTTCCAATTTCAACCAAACATGCTAGAATTGCTCAAATTGCGCAAATAAGCCTACTGTAAGAATTTTACAAACGTCTGACAACACTGAAAAATGTAAATTTCCAATTTCAACCAAACATGCTAGAAATGCTCCAATTGAGCTAATTAGCTTATTGTGAGAATATTGCAATTGTCTGACAAAAGTGAAAAATGTGAATTTCCAATTTCAACCAAACATGCTAAAAATGCTCCAATTGAGCTAATTAGCTTATTGTGAGAATATTACAAACGTCTGACAAAAGTGAAAAATGTAAATTTCCAATTTGAACCAAACATGCTAGAAATGCTCCAATTGAGGTAATTAGCTTATTGTGAGAATATTACAATTGTCTGGGAAAAGTGAAAAATGTAAATTTCCAAATTCAACCAAACATGCTAGAAATGCTCCAATTAAGCTAATTAGCTTATTGTGAGAATATTACAAACGTCTGACAAAAGTGAAAAATGTAAATTTCCAATTTCAACCAAACATGCTAGAATTGCTCAAATTGCGCAAATAAGCCTACTGTAAGAATTTTACAAACGTCTGACAAAAGTGAAAAATGTAAATTTCCAATTTCAACCAAACATGCTAGAAATGCTCCAATTGACCTAATTAGCTTATTGTGAGAATATTGCAGTTGTCTAACAAAAGTGAAAATTGTAAATTTCCAATTTCAACCAAACATGCTAGAAATGCTCCAATTGAGCTAATTAGCTTATTGTGAGAATATTGCAATTGTCTGACAAAAGTGAAAAATGTAAATTTCCAATTTCAACCAAACATGCTAGAAATGCTCCAATTGAGCTAATTAGCTTATTGTGAGAATATTGCAATTGTCTGACAAAAGTGAAAAATGTAAACTTCCAATTTCAACCAAACATGCTAAAAATGCTCCAATTGAGCTAATTAGCTTATTGTGAGAATATTACAAACGTCTGACAAAACTGAAAAATGTAAATTTCCAATTTCAACCAAACATGCTAGAAATGCTCCAATTGAGCTAATTAGCTTATTGTGAGAATATTACAAACGTCTGACAAAAGTGAAAAATGTAAATTTCCAATTTCAACCAAACATGCTAGAATTGCTCAAATTGCGCAAATAAGCCTACTGTAAGAATTTTACAAACGTCTGACAAAACTGAAAAATGTAAATTTCCAATTTCAACCAAACATGCTAAAAATGCTCCAATTGAGCTAATTAGCTTATTGTGAGAATATTGCAATTGTCTGACAAATGTGAAAAATGTGAATTTCCAATTTCAACCTAACATGCTAGAAATGCTCCAATTGAGCTAATTAGCCTACTGTAAGAATTTTACAAACGTCTGACAAAAGTGAAAAATGTAAATTTCCAATTTCAACCAAACATGCTAGAAATGCTCCAATTGAGCTAATTAGCTTATTGTGAGAATAATACAAACGTCTGACAACACTGAAAAATGTAAATTTTCAATTTCAACGAAACATGCTAGAAATGCTCCAATTGAGCTAATTAGCTTATTGTGAGAATATTACAAACGTCTGACAACACTGAAAAATGTAAATTTCCAATTTCAACCAAACATGCTAGAAATGCTCCAATTGAGCTAATTAGCTTATTGTGAGAATATTTCAATTGTCTGACAAAAGTGAAAAATGTAAATTTCCAATTTCAACCAAACATGCTAGAAATGCTCCAATTGAGCTAATTAGCTTATTGTGAGAATATTGCAATTGTCTGACAAACGTGAAAAATGTGAATTTCCAATTTCAACCAAACATGCTAGAAATGCTCTAATTGAGCTAATTAGCTTATTGTGAGAATATTACAATTGTCTGGGAAAAGTGAAAAATGTAAATTTCCAATTTCAACCAAACATGCTAGAAATGCTCCAATTAAGCTAATTAGCTTATTGTGAGAATATTACAAACGTCTTACAAAAGTGAAAAATGTAAATTTCCAATTTCAACCAAACATGCTAGAAATGCTCCAATTGAGCTAATTAGCTTATTGTGAGAATATTACAAACGTCTGACAACACTGAAAAATGTAAATTTCCAATTTCAACCAAACATGCTAGAAATGCTCCAATTGAGCTAATTAGCTTATTGTGAGAATATTGCAATTGTCTGACAAAAGTGAAAAATGTAAATTTCCAAATTCAACCAAACATGCTAGAAATGCTCCAATTAAGCTAATTAGCTTATTGTGAGAATATTACAAACGTCTGACAAAAGTGAAAAATGTAAATTTCCAATTTCAACCAAACATGCTAGAATTGCTCAAATTGCGCAAATAAGCCTACTGTAAGAATTTTACAAACGTCTGACAAAAGTGAAAAATGTAAATTTCCAATTTCAACCAAACATGCTAGAAATGCTCCAATTGACCTAATTAGCTTATTGTGAGAATATTGCAATTGTCTAACAAAAGTGAAAATTGTAAATTTCCAATTTCAACCAAACATGCTAGAAATGCTCCAATTGAGCTAATTAGCTTATTGTGAGAATATTACAAACGTCTGACAACACTGAAAAATGTAAATTTCCAATTTCAACCAAACATGCTAGAAATGCTCCAATTGAGCTAATTAGCTTATTGTGAGAATATTGCAATTGTCTGACAAAAGTGAAAAATGTGAATTTCCAATTTCAACCAAACATGCTAAAAATGCTCCAATTGAGCTAATTAGCTTATTGTGAGAATATTACAAACGTCTGACAAAAGTGAAAAATGTAAATTTCCAATTTGAACCAAACATGCTAGAAATGCTCCAATTGAGGTAATTAGCTTATTGTGAGAATATTACAATTGTCTGGGAAAAGTGAAAAATGTAAATTTCCAAATTCAACCAAACATGCTAGAAATGCTCCAATTAAGCTAATTAGCTTATTGTGAGAATATTACAAACGTCTGACAAAAGTGAAAAATGTAAATTTCCAATTTCAACCAAACATGCTAGAATTGCTCAAATTGCGCAAATAAGCCTACTGTAAGAATTTTACAAACGTCTGACAAAAGTGAAAAATGTAAATTTCCAATTTCAACCAAACATGCTAGAAATGCTCCAATTGACCTAATTAGCTTATTGTGAGAATATTGCAATTGTCTAACAAAAGTGAAAATTGTAAATTTCCAATTTCAACCAAACATGCTAGAAATGCTCCAATTGAGCTATTTAGCTTATTGTGAGAATATTGCAATTGTCTGACAAAAGTGAAAAATGTAAATTTCCAATTTCAACCAAACATGCTAGAAATGCTCCAATTGAGCTAATTAGCTTATTGTGAGAATATTGCAATTGTCTGACAAAAGTGAAAAATGTAAATTTCCAATTTCAACCAAACATGCTAGAAATGCTCCAATTGAGCTAATTAGCTTATTGTGAGAATATTACAAACGTCTGACAAAAGTGAAAAATGTAAATTTCCAATTTGAACCAAACATGCTAGAAATGCTCCAATTGAGCTAATTAGCTTATTGTGAGAATATTACAAACGTCTGACAAAACTGAAAAATGTAAATTTCCAATTTCAACCAAACATGCTAGAAATGCTCCAGTTGAGCTAATTAGCTTATTGTGAGAATATTACAAACGTCTGACAAAAGTGAAAAATGTAAATTTCCAATTTCAACCAAACATGCTAGAATTGCTCAAATTGCGCAAATAAGCCTACTGTAAGAATTTTACAAACGTCTGACAAAAGTGAAAAATGTAAATTTCCAATTTCAACCAAACATGCTAAAAATGCTCCAATTGAGCTAATTAGCTTATTGTGAGAATATTGCAATTGTCTGACAAAAGTGAAAAATGTAAACTTCCAATTTCAACCAAACATGCTAAAAATGCTCCAATTGAGCTAATTAGCTTATTGTGAGAATATTACAAACGTCTGACAAAACTGAAAAATGTAAATTTCCAATTTCAACCAAACATGCTAGAAATGCTCCAATTGAGCTAATTAGCTTATTGTGAGAATATTACAAACGTCTGACAAAAGTGAAAAATGTAAATTTCCAATTTCAACCAAACATGCTAGAATTGCTCAAATTGCGCAAATAAGCCTACTGTAAGAATTTTACAAACGTCTGACAAAACTGAAAAATGTAAATTTCCAATTTCAACCAAACATGCTAAAAATGCTCCAATTGAGCTAATTAGCTTATTGTGAGAATATTGCAATTGTCTGACAAATGTGAAAAATGTGAATTTCCAATTTCAACCTAACATGCTAGAAATGCTCCAATTGAGCTAATTAGCCTACTGTAAGAATTTTACAAACGTCTGACAAAAGTGAAAAATGTAAATTTCCAATTTCAACCAAACATGCTAGAAATGCTCCAATTGAGCTAATTAGCTTATTGTGAGAATAATACAAACGTCTGACAACACTGAAAAATGTAAATTTTCAATTTCAACGAAACATGCTAGAAATGCTCCAATTGAGCTAATTAGCTTATTGTGAGAATATTACAAACGTCTGACAACACTGAAAAATGTAAATTTCCAATTTCAACCAAACATGCTAGAAATGCTCCAATTGAGCTAATTAGCTTATTGTGAGAATATTTCAATTGTCTGACAAAAGTGAAAAATGTAAATTTCCAATTTCAACCAAACATGCTAGAAATGCTCCAATTGAGCTAATTAGCTTATTGTGAGAATATTGCAATTGTCTGACAAACGTGAAAAATGTGAATTTCCAATTTCAACCAAACATGCTAGAAATGCTCTAATTGAGCTAATTAGCTTATTGTGAGAATATTACAAACGTCTGACAAAAGTGAAAAATGTAAATTTCCAATTTCAACCAAACATGCTAGAAATGCTCCAATTGACCTAATTAGCTTATTGTGAGAATATTGCAATTGTCTAACAAAAGTGAAAATTGTAAATTTCCAATTTCAACCAAACATGCTAGAAATGCTCCAATTGAGCTAATTAGCTTATTGTGAGAATATTGCAATTGTCTGACAAAAGTGAAAAATGTAAACATCCAATTTCAACCAAACATGCTAGAAATGCTCCAATTGAGCTAATTAGCTTATTGTGAGAATATTGCAATTGTCTGACAAAAGTGAAAAATGTAAATTTCCAATTTCAACCAAACATGCTAGAAATGCTCCAATTGAGCTAATTAGCTTATTGTGAGAATATTACAAACGTCTGACAGCACTGAAAAATGTAAATTTCCAATTTGAACCAAACATGCTAGAAATGCTCCAATTGAGCTAATTAGCTTATTGTGAGAATATTACAAACGTCTGACAAAACTGAAAAATGTAAATTTCCAATTTCAACCAAACATGCTAGAAATGCTCCAATTGAGCTAATTAGCTTATTGTGAGAATATTACAATTGTCTGGGAAAAGTGAAAAATGTAAATTTCCAATTTCAACCAAACATGCTAGAAATGCTCCAATTAAGCTAATTAGCTTATTGTGAGAATATTACAAACGTCTTACAAAAGTGAAAAATGTAAATTTCCAATTTCAACCAAACATGCTAGAATTGCTCAAATTGCGCAAATAAGCCTACTGTAAGAATTTTACAATCGTCTGACAAAACTGAAAAATGTAAATTTCCAATTTCAACCAAACATGCTAGAAATGCTCCAATTGAGCTAATTAGCTTATTGTGAGAATAATACAAACGTCTGACAACACTGAAAAATGTAAATTTTCAATTTCAACCAAACATGCTAGAAATGCTCCAATTGAGCTAATTAGCTTATTGTGAGAATATTACAAACGTCTGACAACACTGAAAAATGTAAATTTCCAATTTCAACCAAACATGCTAGAAATGCTCCAATTGAGCTAATTAGCTTATTGTGAGAATATTGCAATTGTCTGACAAAAGTGAAAAATGTGAATTTCCAATTTCAACCAAACATGCTAAAAATGCTCCAATTGAGCTAATTAGCTTATTGTGAGAATATTACAAACGTCTGACAAAAGTGAAAAATGTAAATTTCCAATTTCAACCAAACATGCTAGAAATGCTCCAATTGAGCTAATTAGCTTATTGTGAGAATATTACAAACGTCTGACAAAAGTGAAAAATGTAAATTTCCAATTTGAACCAAACATGCTAGAAATGCTCCAATTGAGGTAATTAGCTTATTGTGAGAATATTACAATTGTCTGGGAAAAGTGAAAAATGTAAATTTCCAAATTCAACCAAACATGCTAGAAATGCTCCAATTAAGCTAATTAGCTTATTGTGAGAATATTACAAACGTCTGACAAAAGTGAAAAATGTAAATTTCCAATTTCAACCAAACATGCTAGAATTGCTCAAATTGCGCAAATAAGCCTACTGTAAGAATTTTACAAACGTCTGACAAAAGTGAAAAATGTAAATTTCCAATTTCAACCAAACATGCTAGAAATGCTCCAATTGACCTAATTAGCTTATTGTGAGAATATTGCAATTGTCTAACAAAAGTGAAAATTGTAAGTTTCCAATTTCAACCAAACATGCTAGAAATGCTCCAATTGAGCTAATTAGCTTATTGTGAGAATATTGCAATTGTCTGACAAAAGTGAAAAATGTAAATTTCCAATTTCAACCAAACATGCTAGAAATGCTCCAATTGAGCTAATTAGCTTATTGTGAGAATAATGCAATTGTCTGACAAAAGTGAAAAATGTAAATTTCCAATTTCAACCAAACATGCTAGAAATGCTCCAATTGAGCTAATTAGCTTATTGTGAGAATATTACAAACGTCTGACAAAAGTGAAAAATGTAAATTTCCAATTTGAACCAAACATGCTAGAAATGCTCCAATTGAGCTAATTAGCTTATTGTGAGAATATTACAAACGTCTGACAAAACTGAAAAATGTAAATTTCCAATTTCAACCAAACATGCTAGAAATGCTCCAATTGAGCTAATTAGCTTATTGTGAGAATATTACAAACGTCTGACAAAAGTGAAAAATGTAAATTTCCAATTTCAACCAAACATGCTAGAAATGCTCCAATTGAGCTAATTAGCTTATTGTGAGAATATTACAAACGTCTGACAAAACTGAAAAATGTAAATTTCCAATTTCAACCAAACATGCTAGAAATGCTCCAATTGAGCTAATTAGCTTATTGTGAGAATATTACAAACGTCTGACAAAAGTGAAAAATGTAAATTTCCAATTTCAACCAAACATGCTAGAATTGCTCAAATTGCGCAAATAAGCCTACTGTAAGAATTTTACAAACGTCTGACAAAACTGAAAAATGTAAATTTCCAATTTCAACCAAACATGCTAAAAATGCTCCAATTGAGCTAATTAGCTTATTGTGAGAATATTGCAATTGTCTGACAAATGTGAAAAATGTGAATTTCCAATTTCAACCTAACATGCTAGAAATGCTCCAATTGAGCTAATTAGCCTACTGTAAGAATTTTACAAACGTCTGACAAAAGTGAAAAATGTAAATTTCCAATTTCAACCAAACATGCTAGAAATGCTCCAATTGAGCTAATTAGCTTATTGTGAGAATAATACAAACGTCTGACAACACTGAAAAATGTAAATTTTCAATTTCAACGAAACATGCTAGAAATGCTCCAATTGAGCTAATTAGCTTATTGTGAGAATATTACAAACGTCTGACAACACTGAAAAATGTAAATTTCCAATTTCAACCAAACATGCTAGAAATGCTCCAATTGAGCTAATTAGCTTATTGTGAGAATATTTCAATTGTCTGACAAAAGTGAAAAATGTAAATTTCCAATTTCAACCAAACATGCTAGAAATGCTCCAATTGAGCTAATTAGCTTATTGTGAGAATATTGCAATTGTCTGACAAACGTGAAAAATGTGAATTTCCAATTTCAACCAAACATGCTAGAAATGCTCTAATTGAGCTAATTAGCTTATTGTGAGAATATTACAAACGTCTGACAAAAGTGAAAAATGTAAATTTCCAATTTCAACCAAACATGCTAGAAATGCTCCAATTGACCTAATTAGCTTATTGTGAGAATATTGCAATTGTCTAACAAAAGTGAAAATTGTAAATTTCCAATTTCAACCAAACATGCTAGAAATGCTCCAATTGAGCTAATTAGCTTATTGTGAGAATATTGCAATTGTCTGACAAAAGTGAAAAATGTAAACATCCAATTTCAACCAAACATGCTAGAAATGCTCCAATTGAGCTAATTAGCTTATTGTGAGAATATTGCAATTGTCTGACAAAAGTGAAAAATGTAAATTTCCAATTTCAACCAAACATGCTAGAAATGCTCCAATTGAGCTAATTAGCTTATTGTGAGAATATTACAAACGTCTGACAGCACTGAAAAATGTAAATTTCCAATTTGAACCAAACATGCTAGAAATGCTCCAATTGAGCTAATTAGCTTATTGTGAGAATATTACAAACGTCTGACAAAACTGAAAAATGTAAATTTCCAATTTCAACCAAACATGCTAGAAATGCTCCAATTGAGCTAATTAGCTTATTGTGAGAATATTACAATTGTCTGGGAAAAGTGAAAAATGTAAATTTCCAATTTCAACCAAACATGCTAGAAATGCTCCAATTAAGCTAATTAGCTTATTGTGAGAATATTACAAACGTCTTACAAAAGTGAAAAATGTAAATTTCCAATTTCAACCAAACATGCTAGAATTGCTCAAATTGCGCAAATAAGCCTACTGTAAGAATTTTACAATCGTCTGACAAAACTGAAAAATGTAAATTTCCAATTTCAACCAAACATGCTAGAAATGCTCCAATTGAGCTAATTAGCTTATTGTGAGAATAATACAAACGTCTGACAACACTGAAAAATGTAAATTTTCAATTTCAACCAAACATGCTAGAAATGCTCCAATTGAGCTAATTAGCTTATTGTGAGAATATTACAAACGTCTGACAACACTGAAAAATGTAAATTTCCAATTTCAACCAAACATGCTAGAAATGCTCCAATTGAGCTAATTAGCTTATTGTGAGAATATTGCAATTGTCTGACAAAAGTGAAAAATGTGAATTTCCAATTTCAACCAAACATGCTAAAAATGCTCCAATTGAGCTAATTAGCTTATTGTGAGAATATTACAAACGTCTGACAAAAGTGAAAAATGTAAATTTCCAATTTCAACCAAACATGCTAGAAATGCTCCAATTGAGCTAATTAGCTTATTGTGAGAATATTACAAACGTCTGACAAAAGTGAAAAATGTAAATTTCCAATTTGAACCAAACATGCTAGAAATGCTCCAATTGAGGTAATTAGCTTATTGTGAGAATATTACAATTGTCTGGGAAAAGTGAAAAATGTAAATTTCCAAATTCAACCAAACATGCTAGAAATGCTCCAATTAAGCTAATTAGCTTATTGTGAGAATATTACAAACGTCTGACAAAAGTGAAAAATGTAAATTTCCAATTTCAACCAAACATGCTAGAATTGCTCAAATTGCGCAAATAAGCCTACTGTAAGAATTTTACAAACGTCTGACAAAAGTGAAAAATGTAAATTTCCAATTTCAACCAAACATGCTAGAAATGCTCCAATTGACCTAATTAGCTTATTGTGAGAATATTGCAATTGTCTAACAAAAGTGAAAATTGTAAGTTTCCAATTTCAACCAAACATGCTAGAAATGCTCCAATTGAGCTAATTAGCTTATTGTGAGAATATTGCAATTGTCTGACAAAAGTGAAAAATGTAAATTTCCAATTTCAACCAAACATGCTAGAAATGCTCCAATTGAGCTAATTAGCTTATTGTGAGAATAATGCAATTGTCTGACAAAAGTGAAAAATGTAAATTTCCAATTTCAACCAAACATGCTAGAAATGCTCCAATTGAGCTAATTAGCTTATTGTGAGAATATTACAAACGTCTGACAAAAGTGAAAAATGTAAATTTCCAATTTGAACCAAACATGCTAGAAATGCTCCAATTGAGCTAATTAGCTTATTGTGAGAATATTACAAACGTCTGACAAAACTGAAAAATGTAAATTTCCAATTTCAACCAAACATGCTAGAAATGCTCCAATTGAGCTAATTAGCTTATTGTGAGAATATTACAAACGTCTGACAAAAGTGAAAAATGTAAATTTCCAATTTCAACCAAACATGCTAGAAATGCTCCAATTGAGCTAATTAGCTTATTGTGAGAATATTACAAACGTCTGACAAAACTGAAAAATGTAAATTTCCAATTTCAACCAAACATGCTAGAAATGCTCCAATTGAGCTAATTAGCTTATTGTGAGAATATTACAAACGTCTGACAAAAGTGAAAAATGTAAATTTCCAATTTCAACCAAACATGCTAGAATTGCTCAAATTGCGCAAATAAGCCTACTGTAAGAATTTTACAAACGTCTGACAAAAGTGAAAAATGTAAATTTCCAATTTCATTCAAACATGCTAAAAATGCTCCAATTGAGCTAATTAGCTTATTGTGAGAATATTGCAATTGTCTGACAAAAGTGAAAAATGTAAATTTCCAATTTGAACCAAACATGCTAGAAATGCTCCAATTGAGCTAATTAGCTTATTGTGAGAATATTACAAACGTCTGACAAAACTGAAAAATGTAAATTTCCAATTTCAACCAAACATGCTAGAAATGCTCCAATTGAGCTAATTAGCTTATTGTTAGAATATTACAAACGTCTGACAAAACTGAAAAATGTAAATTTCCAATTTCAACCAAACATGCTAGAAATGCTCCAATTGAGCTAGTTAGCTTATTGTGAGAATATTGCAATTGTCTGACAAAAGTGAAAAATGTAAATTTCCAATTTCAACCAAACATGCTAAAAATGCTCCAATTGAGCTAATTAGCTTATTGTGAGAATATTACAAACGTCTGACAAAACTGAAAAATGTAAATTTCCAATTTCAACAAAACATGCTAGAAATGCTCCAATTGAGCTAATTAGCTTATTGTGAGAATATTGCAATTGTCTGACAAAAGTGAAAAATGTAAATTTCCAATTTCAACCAAACATGCTAGAAATGCTCCAATTGAGCTAATTAGCTTATTGTGAGAATATTGCAATTGTCTGACAAAAGTGAAAAATGTAAATTTCCAATTTCAACCAAACATGCTAGAAATGCTCCAATTGAGCTAATTAGCTTATTGTGAGAATATTGCAATTGTCTGACAAAAGTGAAAAATGTAAATTTCCAATTTCAACCAAACATGCTAGAAATGCTCCAATTGAGCTAATTAGCTTATTGTGAGAATATTGCAATTGTCTGACAAAAGTGAAAAATGTAAATTTCCAATTTCAACCAAACATGCTAGAAATGCTCCAATTGAGCTAATTAGCTTATTGTTAGAATATTACAAACGTCTGACAAAACTGAAAAATGTAAATTTCCAATTTCAACCAAACATGCTAGAAATGCTCCAATTGAGCTAATTAGCTTATTGTGAGAATAATACAAACGTCTGACAACACTGAAAAATGTAAATTTTCAATTTCAACGAAACATGCTAGAAATGCTCCAATTGAGCTAATTAGCTTATTGTGAGAATATTACAAACGTCTGACAACACTGAAAAATGTAAATTTCCAATTTCAACCAAACATGCTAGAAATGCTCCAATTGAGCTAATTAGCTTATTGTGAGAATATTTAAATTGTCTGACAAAAGTGAAAAATGTAAATTTCCAATTTCAACCAAACATGCTAGAATTGCTCAAATTGCGCAAATAAGCCTACTGTAAGAATTTTACAAACGTCTGACAAACGTGAAAAATGTGAATTTCCAATTTCAACCAAACATGCTAGAAATGCTCCAATTGAGCTAATTAGCTTATTGTGTGAATATTACAAACGTCTGACAACACTGAAAAATGTAAATTTTCAATTTCAACGAAACATGCTAGAAATGCTCCAATTGAGCTAATTAGCTTATTGTGAGAATATTACAAACGTCTGACAACACTGAAAAATGTAAATTTCCAATTTCAACCAAACATGCTAGAAATGCTCCAATTGAGCTAATTAGCTTATTGTGAGAATATTTCAATTGTCTGACAAAAGTGAAAAATGTAAATTTCCAATTTCAACCAAACATGCTAGAAATGCTCCAATTGAGCTAATTAGCTTATTGTGTGAATATTACAAACGTCTGACAAAAGTGAAAAATGTAAATTTCCAATTTCAACCAAACATGCTAGAAATGCTCCAATTGAGCTAATTAGCTTATTGTGAGAATATTACAAACGTCTGACAAAACTGAAAATTGTAAATTTCCAATTTCAACCAAACATGCTAGAAATGCTCTAATTGAGCTAATTAGCTTATTGTAATAATATTACAAACGTCTGACAAAACTGAAAAATGTAAATTTCCAATTTCAACCAAACATGCTAGAAATGCTCCAATTGAGCTAATTAGCTTATTGTGTGAATATTACAAACGTCTGACAACACTGAAAAATGTAATTTTCAATTTCAACCAAACATGCTAGAAATGCTCCAATTGAGCTAATTAGCTTATTGTGAGAATATTACAAACGTCTGACAAAACTGAAAAATGTAAATTTCCAATTTCAACAAAACATGCTAGAAATGCTCCAATTGAGCTAATTAGCTTATTGTGAGAATATTGCAATTGTCTGACAAAAGTGAAAAATGTAAATTTCCAATTTCAACCAAACATGCTAGAAATGCTCCAATTGAGCTAATTAGCTTATTGTGAGAATATTGCAATTGTCTGACAAAAGTGAAAAATGTAAATTTCCAATTTCAACCAAACATGCTAGAAATGCTCCAATTGAGCTAATTAGCTTATTGTGAGAATATTGCAATTGTCTGACAAAAGTGAAAAATGTAAATTTCCAATTTCAACCAAACATGCTAGAAATGCTCCAATTGAGCTAATTAGCTTATTGTGAGAATATTGCAATTGTCTGACAAAAGTGAAAAATGTAAATTTCCAATTTCAACCAAACATGCTAGAAATGCTCCAATTGAGCTAATTAGCTTATTGTTAGAATATTACAAACGTCTGACAAAACTGAAAAATGTAAATTTCCAATTTCAACCAAACATGCTAGAAATGCTCCAATTGAGCTAATTAGCTTATTGTGAGAATAATACAAACGTCTGACAACACTGAAAAATGTAAATTTTCAATTTCAACGAAACATGCTAGAAATGCTCCAATTGAGCTAATTAGCTTATTGTGAGAATATTACAAACGTCTGACAACACTGAAAAATGTAAATTTCCAATTTCAACCAAACATGCTAGAAATGCTCCAATTGAGCTAATTAGCTTATTGTGAGAATATTTAAATTGTCTGACAAAAGTGAAAAATGTAAATTTCCAATTTCAACCAAACATGCTAGAATTGCTCAAATTGCGCAAATAAGCCTACTGTAAGAATTTTACAAACGTCTGACAAACGTGAAAAATGTGAATTTCCAATTTCAACCAAACATGCTAGAAATGCTCCAATTGAGCTAATTAGCTTATTGTGTGAATATTACAAACGTCTGACAACACTGAAAAATGTAAATTTTCAATTTCAACGAAACATGCTAGAAATGCTCCAATTGAGCTAATTAGCTTATTGTGAGAATATTACAAACGTCTGACAACACTGAAAAATGTAAATTTCCAATTTCAACCAAACATGCTAGAAATGCTCCAATTGAGCTAATTAGCTTATTGTGAGAATATTTCAATTGTCTGACAAAAGTGAAAAATGTAAATTTCCAATTTCAACCAAACATGCTAGAAATGCTCCAATTGAGCTAATTAGCTTATTGTGTGAATATTACAAACGTCTGACAAAAGTGAAAAATGTAAATTTCCAATTTCAACCAAACATGCTAGAAATGCTCCAATTGAGCTAATTAGCTTATTGTGAGAATATTACAAACGTCTGACAAAACTGAAAATTGTAAATTTCCAATTTCAACCAAACATGCTAGAAATGCTCTAATTGAGCTAATTAGCTTATTGTAATAATATTACAAACGTCTGACAAAACTGAAAAATGTAAATTTCCAATTTCAACCAAACATGCTAGAAATGCTCCAATTGAGCTAATTAGCTTATTGTGTGAATATTACAAACGTCTGACAACACTGAAAAATGTAATTTTCAATTTCAACCAAACATGCTAGAAATGCTCCAA
Source organism: Watersipora subatra (assembly GCF_963576615.1). NCBI lineage: Eukaryota > Metazoa > Bryozoa > Gymnolaemata > Cheilostomatida > Watersiporidae > Watersipora > Watersipora subatra. The sequence continues at coordinate 56,931 of NW_027045293.1, forward strand.
TTGAGCTAATTAGCTTATTGTGTGAATATTACAAACGTCTGACAACACTGAAAAATGTAAATTTCCAATTTCAACCAAACATGCTAGAAATGCTCCAATTGAGCTAATTAGCTTATTGTGAGAATATTGCAATTGTCTGACAAAAGTGAAAAATGTGAATTTCCAATTTCAACCAAACATGCTAGAAATGCTCCAATTGAGCTAATTAGCTTATTGTGTGAATATTACAAACGTCTGACAAAAGTGAAAAATGTAAATTTCCAATTTCAACCAAACATGCTAGAAATGCTCCAATTGAGCTAATTAGCTTATTGTGAGAATATTACAAACGTCTGACAAAACTGAAAATTGTAAATTTCCAATTTCAACCAAACATGCTAGAAATGCTCTAATTGAGCTAATTAGCTTATTGTAATAATATTACAAACGTCTGACAAAACTGAAAAATGTAAATTTCCAATTTCAACCAAACATGCTAGAAATGCTCCAATTGAGCTAATTAGCTTATTGTGTGAATATTACAAACGTCTGACAACACTGAAAAATGTAAATTTCCAATTTCAACCAAACATGCTAGAAATGCTCCAATTGAGCTAATTAGCTTATTGTGTGAATATTACAAACGTCTGACAAAACTGAAAATTGTAAATTTCCAATTTCAACCAAACATGCTAGAAATGCTCTAATTGAGCTAATTAGCTTATTGTAATAATATTACAAACGTCTGACAAAACTGAAAAATGTAAATTTCCAATTTCAACCAAACATGCTAGAAATGCTCCAATTGAGCTAATTAGCTTATTGTGTGAATATTACAAACGTCTGACAACACTGAAAAATGTAAATTTCCAATTTCAACCAAACATGCTAGAAATGCTCCAATTGAGCTAATTAGCTTATTGTGTGAATATTACAAACGTCTGACAACACTGAAAAATGTAAATTTCCAATTTCAACCAAACATGCTAGAAATGCTCCAATTGAGCTAATTAGCTTATTGTGTGAATATTACAAACGTCTGACAACACTGAAAAATGTAAATTTCCAATTTCAACCAAACATGCTAGAAATGCTCCAATTGAGCTAATTAGCTTATTGTGTGAATATTACAAACGTCTGACAACACTGAAAAATGTAAAGTTCCAATTTCAACCAAACATGCTAGAAATGCTCCAATTGAGCTAATTAGCTTATTGTGAGAATATTGCAATTGTCTGACAAAAGTGAAAAATGTGAATTTCCAATTTCAACCAAACATGCTAGAAATGCTCCAATTGAGCTAATTAGCTTATTGTGTGAATATTACAAACGTCTGACAAAAGTGAAAAATGTAAATTTCCAATTTCAACCAAACATGCTAGAAATGCTCCAATTGAGCTAATTAGCTTATTGTGAGAATATTACAAACGTCTGACAAAACTGAAAATTGTAAATTTCCAATTTCAACCAAACATGCTAGAAATGCTCTAATTGAGCTAATTAGCTTATTGTAATAGTATTACAAACGTCTGACAAAACTGAAAAATGTAAATTTCCAATTTCAACCAAACATGCTAGAAATGCTCCAATTGAGCTAATTAGCTTATTGTGTGAATATTACAAACGTCTGACAACACTGAAAAATGTAAATTTCCAATTTCAACCAAACATGCTAGAAATGCTCCAATTGAGCTAATTAGCTTATTGTGTGAATATTACAAACGTCTGACAACACTGAAAAATGTAAATTTCCAATTTCAACCAAACATGCTAGAAATGCTCCAATTGAGCTAATTAGCTTATTGTGTGAATATTACAAACGTCTGACAAAAGTGAAAAATGTAAATTTCCAATTTCAACCAAACATGCTAGAAATGCTCCAATTGAGCTAATTAGCTTATTGTGAGAATATTGCAATTGTCTGACAAAAGCGAAAAATGTAAATTTCCAATTTCAACCAAACATGCTAGAAATGCTCCAATTGAGCTAATTAGCTTATTGTGAGAATATTACAAACGTCTGACAAAAGTGAAAAATGTAAATTTCCAATTTGAACCAAACATGCTAGAAATGCTCCAATTGAGCTAATTAGCTTATTGTGAGAATATTACAAACGTCTGACAAAACTGAAAAATGTAAATTTCCAATTTCAACCAAACATGCTAGAAATGCTCCAATTGAGCTAATTAGCTTATTGTGAGAATATTACAAACGTCTGACAAAAGTGAAAAATGTAAATTTCCAATTTCAACCAAACATGCTAGAATTGCTCAAATTGCGCAAATAAGCCTACTGTAAGAATTTTACAAACGTCTGACAAAAGTGAAAAATGTAAATTTCCAATTTCATTCAAACATGCTAAAAATGCTCCAATTGAGCTAATTAGCTTATTGTGAGAATATTGCAATTGTCTGACAAAAGTGAAAAATGTAAATTTCCAATTTGAACCAAACATGCTAGAAATGCTCCAATTGAGCTAATTAGCTTATTGTGAGAATATTACAAACGTCTGACAAAACTGAAAAATGTAAATTTCCAATTTCAACCAAACATGCTAGAAATGCTCCAATTGAGCTAATTAGCTTATTGTTAGAATATTACAAACGTCTGACAAAACTGAAAAATGTAAATTTCCAATTTCAACCAAACATGCTAGAAATGCTCCAATTGAGCTAGTTAGCTTATTGTGAGAATATTGCAATTGTCTGACAAAAGTGAAAAATGTAAATTTCCAATTTCAACCAAACATGCTAAAAATGCTCCAATTGAGCTAATTAGCTTATTGTGAGAATATTACAAACGTCTGACAAAACTGAAAAATGTAAATTTCCAATTTCAACAAAACATGCTAGAAATGCTCCAATTGAGCTAATTAGCTTATTGTGAGAATATTACAAACGTCTGACAACACTGAAAAATGTAAATTTCCAATTTCAACCAAACATGCTAGAAATGCTCCAATTGAGCTAATTAGCTTATTGTGAGAATATTTCAATTGTCTGACAAAAGTGAAAAATGTAAATTTCCAATTTCAACCAAACATGCTAGAAATGCTCCAATTGAGCTAATTAGCTTATTGTGAGAATATTGCAATTGTCTGACAAACGTGAAAAATGTGAATTTCCAATTTCAACCAAACATGCTAGAAATGCTCTAATTGAGCTAATTAGCTTATTGTGAGAATATTACAAACGTCTGACAAAAGTGAAAAATGTAAATTTCCAATTTCAACCAAACATGCTAGAAATGCTCCAATTGACCTAATTAGCTTATTGTGAGAATATTGCAATTGTCTAACAAAAGTGAAAATTGTAAATTTCCAATTTCAACCAAACATGCTAGAAATGCTCCAATTGAGCTAATTAGCTTATTGTGAGAATATTGCAATTGTCTGACAAAAGTGAAAAATGTAAACATCCAATTTGAACCAAACATGCTAGAAATGCTCCAATTGAGCTAATTAGCTTATTGTGAGAATATTACAAACGTCTGACAAAACTGAAAAATGTAAATTTCCAATTTCAACCAAACATGCTAGAAATGCTCCAATTGAGCTAATTAGCTTATTGTTAGAATATTACAAACGTCTGACAAAACTGAAAAATGTAAATTTCCAATTTCAACCAAACATGCTAGAAATGCTCCAATTGAGCTAGTTAGCTTATTGTGAGAATATTGCAATTGTCTGACAAAAGTGAAAAATGTAAATTTCCAATTTCAACCAAACATGCTAAAAATGCTCCAATTGAGCTAATTAGCTTATTGTGAGAATATTACAAACGTCTGACAAAACTGAAAAATGTAAATTTCCAATTTCAACAAAACATGCTAGAAATGCTCCAATTGAGCTAATTAGCTTATTGTGAGAATATTACAAACGTCTGACAACACTGAAAAATGTAAATTTCCAATTTCAACCAAACATGCTAGAAATGCTCCAATTGAGCTAATTAGCTTATTGTGAGAATATTTCAATTGTCTGACAAAAGTGAAAAATGTAAATTTCCAATTTCAACCAAACATGCTAGAAATGCTCCAATTGAGCTAATTAGCTTATTGTGAGAATATTGCAATTGTCTGACAAACGTGAAAAATGTGAATTTCCAATTTCAACCAAACATGCTAGAAATGCTCTAATTGAGCTAATTAGCTTATTGTGAGAATATTACAAACGTCTGACAAAAGTGAAAAATGTAAATTTCCAATTTCAACCAAACATGCTAGAAATGCTCCAATTGACCTAATTAGCTTATTGTGAGAATATTGCAATTGTCTAACAAAAGTGAAAATTGTAAATTTCCAATTTCAACCAAACATGCTAGAAATGCTCCAATTGAGCTAATTAGCTTATTGTGAGAATATTGCAATTGTCTGACAAAAGTGAAAAATGTAAACATCCAATTTCAACCAAACATGCTAGAAATGCTCCAATTGAGCTAATTAGCTTATTGTGAGAATATTGCAATTGTCTGACAAAAGTGAAAAATGTAAATTTCCAATTTCAACCAAACATGCTAGAAATGCTCCAATTGAGCTAATTAGCTTATTGTGAGAATATTACAAACGTCTGACAGCACTGAAAAATGTAAATTTCCAATTTGAACCAAACATGCTAGAAATGCTCCAATTGAGCTAATTAGCTTATTGTGAGAATATTACAAACGTCTGACAAAACTGAAAAATGTAAATTTCCAATTTCAACCAAACATGCTAGAAATGCTCCAATTGAGCTAATTAGCTTATTGTGAGAATATTACAATTGTCTGGGAAAAGTGAAAAATGTAAATTTCCAATTTCAACCAAACATGCTAGAAATGCTCCAATTAAGCTAATTAGCTTATTGTGAGAATATTACAAACGTCTTACAAAAGTGAAAAATGTAAATTTCCAATTTCAACCAAACATGCTAGAATTGCTCAAATTGCGCAAATAAGCCTACTGTAAGAATTTTACAAACGTCTGACAAAACTGAAAAATGTAAATTTCCAATTTCAACCAAACATGCTAGAAATGCTCCAATTGAGCTAATTAGCTTATTGTGAGAATAATACAAACGTCTGACAACACTGAAAAATGTAAATTTTCAATTTCAACCAAACATGCTAGAAATGCTCCAATTGAGCTAATTAGCTTATTGTGAGAATATTACAAACGTCTGACAACACTGAAAAATGTAAATTTCCAATTTCAACCAAACATGCTAGAAATGCTCCAATTGAGCTAATTAGCTTATTGTGAGAATATTGCAATTGTCTGACAAAAGTGAAAAATGTGAATTTCCAATTTCAACCAAACATGCTAGAAATGCTCCAATTGAGCTAATTAGCTTATTGTGAGAATATTGCAATTGTCTGACAAACGTGAAAAATGTGAATTTCCAATTTCAACCAAACATGCTAGAAATGCTCTAATTGAGCTAATTAGCTTATTGTGAGAATATTACAAACGTCTGACAAAAGTGAAAAATGTAAATTTCCAATTTCAACCAAACATGCTAGAAATGCTCCAATTGACCTAATTAGCTTATTGTGAGAATATTGCAATTGTCTAACAAAAGTGAAAATTGTAAATTTCCAATTTCAACCAAACATGCTAGAAATGCTCCAATTGAGCTAATTAGCTTATTGTGAGAATATTGCAATTGTCTGACAAAAGTGAAAAATGTAAACATCCAATTTGAACCAAACATGCTAGAAATGCTCCAATTGAGCTAATTAGCTTATTGTGAGAATATTACAAACGTCTGACAAAACTGAAAAATGTAAATTTCCAATTTCAACCAAACATGCTAGAAATGCTCCAATTGAGCTAATTAGCTTATTGTGAGAATATTACAAACGTCTGACAACACTGAAAAATGTAAATTTCCAATTTCAACCAAACATGCTAGAAATGCTCCAATTGAGCTAATTAGCTTATTGTGAGAATATTGCAATTGTCTGACAAAAGTGAAAAATGTGAATTTCCAATTTCAACCAAACATGCTAAAAATGCTCCAATTGAGCTAATTAGCTTATTGTGAGAATATTACAAACGTCTGACAAAAGTGAAAAATGTAAATTTCCAATTTCAACCAAACATGCTAGAAATGCTCCAATTGAGCTAATTAGCTTATTGTGAGAATATTACAAACGTCTGACAAAAGTGAAAAATGTAAATTTCCAATTTGAACCAAACATGCTAGAAATGCTCCAATTGAGGTAATTAGCTTATTGTGAGAATATTACAATTGTCTGGGAAAAGTGAAAAATGTAAATTTCCAAATTCAACCAAACATGCTAGAAATGCTCCAATTGAGCTAATTAGCTTATTGTGAGAATATTACAAACGTCTGACAAAACTGAAAAATGTAAATTTCCAATTTCAACCAAACATGCTAGAAATGCTCCAATTGAGCTAATTAGCTTATTGTGTGAATATTACAAACGTCTGACAGCACTGAAAAATGTAAATTTCCAATTTGAACCAAACATGCTAGAATTGCTCAAATTGCGCAAATAAGCCTACTGTAAGAATTTTACAAACGTCTGACAAAAGTGAAAAATGTAAATTTCCAATTTCAACCAAAGATGCTAGAAATGCTCCAATTGAGCTAATTAGCTTATTGTGAGAATATTGCAATTGTCTGACAAAAGTGAAAAATGTAAATTTCCAATTTCAACCAAACATGCTAGAAATGCTCCAATTGAGCTAATTAGCTTATTGTGAGAATAATGCAATTGTCTGACAAAAGTGAAAAATGTAAATTTCCAATTTCAACCAAACATGCTAGAAATGCTCCAATTGAGCTAATTAGCTTATTGTGAGAATATTACAAACGTCTGACAAAAGTGAAAAATGTAAATTTCCAATTTGAACCAAACATGCTAGAAATGCTCCAATTGAGCTAATTAGCTTATTGTGAGAATATTACAAACGTCTGACAAAACTGAAAAATGTAAATTTCCAATTTCAACCAAACATGCTAGAAATGCTCCAATTGAGCTAATTAGCTTATTGTGAGAATATTACAAACGTCTGACAAAAGTGAAAAATGTAAATTTCCAATTTGAACCAAACATGCTAGAAATGCTCCAATTGAGCTAATTAGCTTATTGTGAGAATATTACAAACGTCTGACAAAACTGAAAAATGTAAATTTCCAATTTCAACCAAACATGCTAGAAATGCTCCAATTGAGCTAATTAGCTTATTGTGAGAATATTACAAACGTCTGACAAAAGTGAAAAATGTAAATTTCCAATTTCAACCAAACATGCTAGAATTGCTCAAATTGCGCAAATAAGCCTACTGTAAGAATTTTACAAACGTCTGACAAAAGTGAAAAATGTAAATTTCCAATTTCATTCAAACATGCTAAAAATGCTCCAATTGAGCTAATTAGCTTATTGTGAGAATATTGCAATTGTCTGACAAAAGTGAAAAATGTAAATTTCCAATTTGAACCAAACATGCTAGAAATGCTCCAATTGAGCTAATTAGCTTATTGTGAGAATATTACAAACGTCTGACAAAACTGAAAAATGTAAATTTCCAATTTCAACCAAACATGCTAGAAATGCTCCAATTGAGCTAATTAGCTTATTGTTAGAATATTACAAACGTCTGACAAAACTGAAAAATGTAAATTTCCAATTTCAACCAAACATGCTAGAAATGCTCCAATTGAGCTAGTTAGCTTATTGTGAGAATATTGCAATTGTCTGACAAAAGTGAAAAATGTAAATTTCCAATTTCAACCAAACATGCTAAAAATGCTCCAATTGAGCTAATTAGCTTATTGTGAGAATATTACAAACGTCTGACAAAACTGAAAAATGTAAATTTCCAATTTCAACAAAACATGCTAGAAATGCTCCAATTGAGCTAATTAGCTTATTGTGAGAATATTGCAATTGTCTGACAAAAGTGAAAAATGTAAATTTCCAATTTCAACCAAACATGCTAGAAATGCTCCAATTGAGCTAATTAGCTTATTGTGAGAATATTGCAATTGTCTGACAAAAGTGAAAAATGTAAATTTCCAATTTCAACCAAACATGCTAGAAATGCTCCAATTGAGCTAATTAGCTTATTGTGAGAATATTGCAATTGTCTGACAAAAGTGAAAAATGTAAATTTCCAATTTCAACCAAACATGCTAGAAATGCTCCAATTGAGCTAATTAGCTTATTGTGAGAATATTGCAATTGTCTGACAAAAGTGAAAAATGTAAATTTCCAATTTCAACCAAACATGCTAGAAATGCTCCAATTGAGCTAATTAGCTTATTGTTAGAATATTACAAACGTCTGACAAAACTGAAAAATGTAAATTTCCAATTTCAACCAAACATGCTAGAAATGCTCCAATTGAGCTAATTAGCTTATTGTGAGAATATTACAATTGTCTGGGAAAAGTGAAAAATGTAAATTTCCAATTTCAACCAAACATGCTAGAAGTGCTCCAATTAAGCTAATTAGCTTATTGTGAGAATTTTACAAACGTCTGACAAAAGTGAAAAATGTAATTTTCCAATTTCAACCAAACATGCTAGAATTGCTCAAATTGCGCAAATAAGCCTACTGTAAGAATTTTACAAACGTCTGACAAAAGTGAAAAAAGTAAATTTCCAATTTCAACCAAACATGCTAGAAATGCTCCAATTGAGCTAATTAGCTTATTGTGAGAATAATACAAACGTCTGACAACACTGAAAAATGTAAATTTTCAATTTCAACGAAACATGCTAGAAATGCTCCAATTGAGCTAATTAGCTTATTGTGAGAATATTACAAACGTCTGACAACACTGAAAAATGTAAATTTCCAATTTCAACCAAACATGCTAGAAATGCTCCAATTGAGCTAATTAGCTTATTGTGAGAATATTTAAATTGTCTGACAAAAGTGAAAAATGTAAATTTCCAATTTCAACCAAACATGCTAGAATTGCTCAAATTGCGCAAATAAGCCTACTGTAAGAATTTTACAAACGTCTGACAAACGTGAAAAATGTGAATTTCCAATTTCAACCAAACATGCTAGAAATGCTCCAATTGAGCTAATTAGCTTATTGTGTGAATATTACAAACGTCTGACAACACTGAAAAATGTAAATTTTCAATTTCAACGAAACATGCTAGAAATGCTCCAATTGAGCTAATTAGCTTATTGTGAGAATATTACAAACGTCTGACAACACTGAAAAATGTAAATTTCCAATTTCAACCAAACATGCTAGAAATGCTCCAATTGAGCTAATTAGCTTATTGTGAGAATATTTCAATTGTCTGACAAAAGTGAAAAATGTAAATTTCCAATTTCAACCAAACATGCTAGAAATGCTCCAATTGAGCTAATTAGCTTATTGTGAGAATATTGCAATTGTCTGACAAAAGTGAAAAATGTGAATTTCCAATTTCAACCAAACATGCTAGAAATGCTCCAATTGAGCTAATTAGCTTATTGTGTGAATATTACAAACGTCTGACAAAAGTGAAAAATGTAAATTTCCAATTTCAACCAAACATGCTAGAAATGCTCCAATTGAGCTAATTAGCTTATTGTGAGAATATTACAAACGTCTGACAAAACTGAAAATTGTAAATTTCCAATTTCAACCAAACATGCTAGAAATGCTCTAATTGAGCTAATTAGCTTATTGTAATAATATTACAAACGTCTGACAAAACTGAAAAATGAAAATTTCCAATTTCAACCAAACATGCTAGAAATGCTCCAATTGAGCTAATTAGCTTATTGTGTGAATATTACAAACGTCTGACAACACTGAAAAATGTAAATTTTCAATTTCAACCAAACATGCTAGAAATGCTCCAATTGAGCTAATTAGCTTATTGTGTGAATATTACAAACGTCTGACAACACTGAAAAATGTAAATTTCCAATTTCAACCAAACATGCTAGAAATGCTCCAATTGAGCTAATTAGCTTATTGTGAGAATATTGCAATTGTCTGACAAAAGTGAAAAATGTGAATTTCCAATTTCAACCAAACATGCTAGAAATGCTCCAATTGAGCTAATTAGCTTATTGTGTGAATATTACAAACGTCTGACAAAAGTGAAAAATGTAAATTTCCAATTTCAACCAAACATGCTAGAAATGCTCCAATTGAGCTAATTAGCTTATTGTGAGAATATTACAAACGTCTGACAAAACTGAAAATTGTAAATTTCCAATTTCAACCAAACATGCTAGAAATGCTCTAATTGAGCTAATTAGCTTATTGTAATAATATTACAAACGTCTGACAAAACTGAAAAATGTAAATTTCCAATTTCAACCAAACATGCTAGAAATGCTCCAATTGAGCTAATTAGCTTATTGTGTGAATATTACAAACGTCTGACAACACTGAAAAATGTAAATTTCCAATTTCAACCAAACATGCTAGAAATGCTCCAATTGAGCTAATTAGCTTATTGTGTGAATATTACAAACGTCTGACAAAACTGAAAATTGTAAATTTCCAATTTCAACCAAACATGCTAGAAATGCTCTAATTGAGCTAATTAGCTTATTGTAATAATATTACAAACGTCTGACAAAACTGAAAAATGTAAATTTCCAATTTCAACCAAACATGCTAGAAATGCTCCAATTGAGCTAATTAGCTTATTGTGTGAATATTACAAACGTCTGACAACACTGAAAAATGTAAATTTCCAATTTCAACCAAACATGCTAGAAATGCTCCAATTGAGCTAATTAGCTTATTGTGTGAATATTACAAACGTCTGACAACACTGAAAAATGTAAATTTCCCATTTCAACCAAACATGCTAGAAATGCTCCAATTGAGCTAATTAGCTTATTGTGTGAATATTACAAACGTCTGACAACACTGAAAAATGTAAATTTCCAATTTCAACCAAACATGCTAGAAATGCTCCAATTGAGCTAATTAGCTTATTGTGTGAATATTACAAACGTCTGACAACACTGAAAAATGTAAATTTCCAATTTCAACCAAACATGCTAGAAATGCTCCAATTGAGCTAATTAGCTTATTGTGAGAATATTGCAATTGTCTGACAAAAGTGAAAAATGTGAATTTCCAATTTCAACCAAACATGCTAGAAATGCTCCAATTGAGCTAATTAGCTTATTGTGTGAATATTACAAACGTCTGACAAAAGTGAAAAATGTAAATTTCCAATTTCAACCAAACATGCTAGAAATGCTCCAATTGAGCTAATTAGCTTATTGTGAGAATATTACAAACGTCTGACAAAACTGAAAATTGTAAATTTCCAATTTCAACCAAACATGCTAGAAATGCTCTAATTGAGCTAATTAGCTTATTGTAATAATATTACAAACGTCTGACAAAACTGAAAAATGTAAATTTCCAATTTCAACCAAACATGCTAGAAATGCTCCAATTGAGCTAATTAGCTTATTGTGTGAATATTACAAACGTCTGACAACACTGAAAAATGTAAATTTCCAATTTCAACCAAACATGCTAGAAATGCTCCAATTGAGCTAATTAGCTTATTGTGTGAATATTACAAACGTCTGACAACACTGAAAAATGTAAATTTCCAATTTCAACCAAACATGCTAGAAATGCTCCAATTGAGCTAATTAGCTTATTGTGTGAATATTACAAACGTCTGACAAAAGTGAAAAATGTAAATTTCCAATTTCAACCAAACATGCTAGAAATGCTCCAATTGAGCTAATTAGCTTATTGTGAGAATATTGCAATTGTCTGACAAAAGCGAAAAATGTAAATTTCCAATTTCAACCAAACATGCTAGAAATGCTCCAATTGAGCTAATTAGCTTATTGTGAGAATATTACAAACGTCTGACAAAAGTGAAAAATGTAAATTTCCAATTTGAACCAAACATGCTAGAAATGCTCCAATTGAGCTAATTAGCTTATTGTGAGAATATTACAAACGTCTGACAAAACTGAAAAATGTAAATTTCCAATTTCAACCAAACATGCTAGAAATGCTCCAATTGAGCTAATTAGCTTATTGTGAGAATATTACAAACGTCTGACAAAAGTGAAAAATGTAAATTTCCAATTTCAACCAAACATGCTAGAATTGCTCAAATTGCGCAAATAAGCCTACTGTAAGAATTTTACAAACGTCTGACAAAAGTGAAAAATGTAAATTTCCAATTTCATTCAAACATGCTAAAAATGCTCCAATTGAGCTAATTAGCTTATTGTGAGAATATTGCAATTGTCTGACAAAAGTGAAAAATGTAAATTTCCAATTTGAACCAAACATGCTAGAAATGCTCCAATTGAGCTAATTAGCTTATTGTGAGAATATTACAAACGTCTGACAAAACTGAAAAATGTAAATTTCCAATTTCAACCAAACATGCTAGAAATGCTCCAATTGAGCTAATTAGCTTATTGTTAGAATATTACAAACGTCTGACAAAACTGAAAAATGTAAATTTCCAATTTCAACCAAACATGCTAGAAATGCTCCAATTGAGCTAGTTAGCTTATTGTGAGAATATTGCAATTGTCTGACAAAAGTGAAAAATGTAAATTTCCAATTTCAACCAAACATGCTAAAAATGCTCCAATTGAGCTAATTAGCTTATTGTGAGAATATTACAAACGTCTGACAAAACTGAAAAATGTAAATTTCCAATTTCAACAAAACATGCTAGAAATGCTCCAATTGAGCTAATTAGCTTATTGTGAGAATATTGCAATTGTCTGACAAAAGTGAAAAATGTAAATTTCCAATTTCAACCAAACATGCTAAAAATGCTCCAATTGAGCTAATTAGCTTATTGTGAGAATATTGCAATTGTCTGACAAAAGTGAAAAATGTAAATTTCCAATTTCAACCAAACATGCTAGAAATGCTCCAATTGAGCTAATTAGCTTATTGTGAGAATATTGCAATTGTCTGACAAAAGTGAAAAATGTAAATTTCCAATTTCAACCAAACATGCTAGAAATGCTCCAATTGAGCTAATTAGCTTATTGTGAGAATATTGCAATTGTCTGACAAAAGTGAAAAATGTAAATTTCCAATTTCAACCAAACATGCTAGAAATGCTCCAATTGAGCTAATTAGCTTATTGTTAGAATATTACAAACGTCTGACAAAACTGAAAAATGTAAATTTCCAATTTCAACCAAACATGCTAGAAATGCTCCAATTGAGCTAATTAGCTTATTGTGAGAATATTACAATTGTCTGGGAAAAGTGAAAAATGTAAATTTCCAATTTCAACCAAACATGCTAGAAGTGCTCCAATTAAGCTAATTAGCTTATTGTGAGAATTTTACAAACGTCTGACAAAAGTGAAAAATGTAAATTTCCAATTTCAACCAAACATGCTAGAAATGCTCCAATTGAGCTAATTAGCTTATTGTGAGAATAATACAAACGTCTGACAACACTGAAAAATGTAAATTTTCAATTTCAACGAAACATGCTAGAAATGCTCCAATTGAGCTAATTAGCTTATTGTGAGAATATTACAAACGTCTGACAACACTGAAAAATGTAAATTTCCAATTTCAACCAAACATGCTAGAAATGCTCCAATTGAGCTAATTAGCTTATTGTGAGAATATTTAAATTGTCTGACAAAAGTGAAAAATGTAAATTTCCAATTTCAACCAAACATGCTAGAATTGCTCAAATTGCGCAAATAAGCCTACTGTAAGAATTTTACAAACGTCTGACAAACGTGAAAAATGTGAATTTCCAATTTCAACCAAACATGCTAGAAATGCTCCAATTGAGCTAATTAGCTTATTGTGTGAATATTACAAACGTCTGACAACACTGAAAAATGTAAATTTTCAATTTCAACGAAACATGCTAGAAATGCTCCAATTGAGCTAATTAGCTTATTGTGAGAATATTACAAACGTCTGACAACACTGAAAAATGTAAATTTCCAATTTCAACCAAACATGCTAGAAATGCTCCAATTGAGCTAATTAGCTTATTGTGAGAATATTTCAATTGTCTGACAAAAGTGAAAAATGTAAATTTCCAATTTCAACCAAACATGCTAGAAATGCTCCAATTGAGCTAATTAGCTTATTGTGAGAATATTGCAATTGTCTGACAAAAGTGAAAAATGTGAATTTCCAATTTCAACCAAACATGCTAGAAATGCTCCAATTGAGCTAATTAGCTTATTGTGAGAATATTGCAATTGTCTGACAAAAGTGAAAAATGTGAATTTCCAATTTCAACCAAACATGCTAGAAATGCTCCAATTGAGCTAATTAGCTTATTGTGAGAATATTACAAACGTCTGACAAAACTGAAAATTGTAAATTTCCAATTTCAACCAAACATGCTAGAAATGCTCTAATTGAGCTAATTAGCTTATTGTAATAATATTACAAACGTCTGACAAAACTGAAAAATGTAAATTTCCAATTTCAACCAAACATGCTAGAAATGCTCCAATTGAGCTAATTAGCTTATTGTGTGAATATTACAAACGTCTGACAACACTGAAAAATGTAAATTTCCAATTTCAACCAAACATGCTAGAAATGCTCCAATTGAGCTAATTAGCTTATTGTGAGAATATTACAAACGTCTGACAAAAGTGAAAAATGTAAATTTCCAATTTCAACCAAACATGCTAGAAATGCTCCAATTGAGCTAATTAGCTTATTGTGAGAATATTACAAACGTCTGACAAAACTGAAAAATGTAAATTTCCAATTTCAACCAAACATGCTAGAAATGCTCCAATTGAGCTAATTAGCTTATTGTGAGAATATTACAAACGTCTGACAACACTGAAAAATGTAAATTTCCAATTTCAACCAAACATGCTAGAAATGCTCCAATTGAGCTAATTAGCTTATTGTGAGAATATTGCAATTGTCTGACAAAAGCGAAAAATGTAAATTTCCAATTTCAACCAAACATGCTAGAATTGCTCAAATTGCGCAAATAAGCCTACTGTAAGAATTTTACAAACGTCTGACAAAAGTGAAAAATGTAAATTTCCAATTTCAACCAAACATGCTAGAAATGCTCCAATTGAGCTAATTAGCTTATTGTGAGAATATTACAAACGTCTGACAAAACTGAAAATTTTAAATTTTCAATTTCAACCAAACATGCTAGAAATGCTCCAATTGAGCTAATTAGCTTATTGTGAGAATATTACAAACGTCTGACAACACTGAAAAATGTAAATTTCCAATTTCAACCAAACATGCTAGAAATGCTCCAATTGAGCTAATTAGCTTATTGTGAGAATATTGCAATTGTCTGACAAAAGTGAAAAATGTAAATTTCCAATTTCAACCAAACATGCTAGAAATGCTCCAATTGAGCTAATTAGCTTATTGTGAGAATATTGCAATTGTCTGACAAAAGTGAAAATGTGAATTTCCAATTTCAACCAAACATGCTAAAAATGCTCCAATTGAGCTAATTAGCTTATTGTGAGAATATTACAAACGTCTGAAAAAAGTGAAAAATGTAAATTTCCAATTTCAGCCAAACATGCTAGAAATGCTCCAATTGAGCTAATTAGCTTATTGTGAGAATATTACAAACGTCTGACAAACATGAGAAATGTAAATTTCCAATTTCAACCAAACATGCTAGAAATGCTCTAATTGAGCTAATTAGCTTATTGTGAGAATATTACAAACGTCTGACAAAAGTGAAAAATGTAAATTTCCAATTTCAACCAAACATGCTAGAAATGCTCCAATTGACCTAATTAGCTTATTGTGTGAATATTACAAACGTCTGACAACACTGAAAAATGTAAATTTCCAATTTCAACCAAACATGCTAGAAATGCTCCAATTGAGCTAATTAGCTTATTGTGTGAATATTACAAACGTCTGACAAAACTGAAAATTGTAAATTTCCAATTTCAACCAAACATGCTAGAAATGCTCTAATTGAGCTAATTAGCTTATTGTAATAATATTACAAACGTCTGACAAAACTGAAAAATGTAAATTTCCAATTTCAACCAAACATGCTAGAAATGCTCCAATTGAGCTAATTAGCTTATTGTGTGAATATTACAAACGTCTGACAACACTGAAAAATGTAAATTTCCAATTTCAACCAAACATGCTAGAAATGCTCCAATTGAGCTAATTAGCTTATTGTGTGAATATTACAAACGTCTGACAACACTGAAAAATGTAAATTTCCAATTTCAACCAAACATGCTAGAAATGCTCCAATTGAGCTAATTAGCTTATTGTGTGAATATTACAAACGTCTGACAACACTGAAAAATGTAAATTTCCAATTTCAACCAAACATGCTAGAAATGCTCCAATTGAGCTAATTAGCTTATTGTGTGAATATTACAAACGTCTGACAACACTGAAAAATGTAAATTTCCAATTTCAACCAAACATGCTAGAAATGCTCCAATTGAGCTAATTAGCTTATTGTGAGAATATTGCAATTGTCTGACAAAAGTGAAAAATGTGAATTTCCAATTTCAACCAAACATGCTAGAAATGCTCCAATTGAGCTAATTAGCTTATTGTGTGAATATTACAAACGTCTGACAAAAGTGAAAAATGTAAATTTCCAATTTCAACCAAACATGCTAGAAATGCTCCAATTGAGCTAATTAGCTTATTGTGAGAATATTACAAACGTCTGACAAAACTGAAAATTGTAAATTTCCAATTTCAACCAAACATGCTAGAAATGCTCTAATTGAGCTAATTAGCTTATTGTAATAATATTACAAACGTCTGACAAAACTGAAAAATGTAAATTTCCAATTTCAACCAAACATGCTAGAAATGCTCCAATTGAGCTAATTAGCTTATTGTGTGAATATTACAAACGTCTGACAACACTGAAAAATGTAAATTTCCAATTTCAACCAAACATGCTAGAAATGCTCCAATTGAGCTAATTAGCTTATTGTGTGAATATTACAAACGTCTGACAAAACTGAAAAATGTAAATTTCCAATTTCAACCAAACATGCTAGAAATGCTCCAATTGAGCTAATTAGCTTATTGTGTGAATATTACAAACGTCTGACAAAAGTGAAAAATGTAAATTTCCAATTTCAACCAAACATGCTAGAAATGCTCCAATTGAGCTAATTAGCTTATTGTGAGAATATTACAAACGTCTGACAAAAGTGAAAAATGTAAATTTCCAATTTGAACCAAACATGCTAGAAATGCTCCAATTGAGCTAATTAGCTTATTGTGAGAATATTACAAACGTCTGACAAAACTGAAAAATGTAAATTTCCAATTTCAACCAAACATGCTAGAAATGCTCCAATTGAGCTGATTAGCTTATTGTGAGAATATTACAAACGTCTGACAAAAGTGAAAAATGTAAATTTCCAATTTCAACCAAACATGCTAGAATTGCTCAAATTGCGCAAATAAGCCTACTGTAAGAATTTTACAAACGTCTGACAAAAGTGAAAAATGTAAATTTCCAATTTCATTCAAACATGCTAAAAATGCTCCAATTGAGCTAATTAGCTTATTGTGAGAATATTGCAATTGTCTGACAAAAGTGAAAAATGTAAATTTCCAATTTGAACCAAACATGCTAGAAATGCTCCAATTGAGCTAATTAGCTTATTGTGAGAATATTACAAACGTCTGACAAAACTGAAAAATGTAAATTTCCAATTTCAACCAAACATGCTAGAAATGCTCCAATTGAGCTAATTAGCTTATTGTTAGAATATTACAAACGTCTGACAAAACTGAAAAATGTAAATTTCCAATTTCAACCAAACATGCTAGAAATGCTCCAATTGAGCTAGTTAGCTTATTGTGAGAATATTGCAATTGTCTGACAAAAGTGAAAAATGTAAATTTCCAATTTCAACCAAACATGCTAAAAATGCTCCAATTGAGCTAATTAGCTTATTGTGAGAATATTACAAACGTCTGACAAAACTGAAAAATGTAAATTTCCAATTTCAACAAAACATGCTAGAAATGCTCCAATTGAGCTAATTAGCTTATTGTGAGAATATTGCAATTGTCTGACAAAAGTGAAAAATGTAAATTTCCAATTTCAACGAAACATGCTAGAAATGCTCCAATTGAGCTAATTAGCTTATTGTGAGAATATTGCAATTGTCTGACAAAAGTGAAAAATGTAAATTTCCAATTTCAACCAAACATGCTAGAAATGCTCCAATTGAGCTAATTAGCTTATTGTGAGAATATTGCAATTGTCTGACAAAAGTGAAAAATGTAAATTTCCAATTTCAACCAAACATGCTAGAAATGCTCCAATTGAGCTAATTAGCTTATTGTGAGAATATTGCAATTGTCTGACAAAAGTGAAAAATGTAAATTTCCAATTTCAACCAAACATGCTAGAAATGCTCCAATTGAGCTAATTAGCTTATTGTTAGAATATTACAAACGTCTGACAAAACTGAAAAATGTAAATTTCCAATTTCAACCAAACATGCTAGAAATGCTCCAATTGAGCTAATTAGCTTATTGTGAGAATATTACAATTGTCTGGGAAAAGTGAAAAATGTAAATTTCCAATTTCAACCAAACATGCTAGAAGTGCTCCAATTAAGCTAATTAGCTTATTGTGAGAATTTTACAAACGTCTGACAAAAGTGAAAAATGTAATTTTCCAATTTCAACCAAACATGCTAGAATTGCTCAAATTGCGCAAATAAGCCTACTGTAAGAATTTTACAAACGTCTGACAAAAGTGAAAAATGTAAATTTCCAATTTCAACCAAACATGCTAGAAATGCTCCAATTGAGCTAATTAGCTTATTGTGAGAATAATACAAACGTCTGACAACACTGAAAAATGTAAATTTTCAATTTCAACGAAACATGCTAGAAATGCTCCAATTGAGCTAATTAGCTTATTGTGAGAATATTACAAACGTCTGACAACACTGAAAAATGTAAATTTCCAATTTCAACCAAACATGCTAGAAATGCTCCAATTGAGCTAATTAGTTTATTGTGAGAATATTTAAATTGTCTGACAAAAGTGAAAAATGTAAATTTCCAATTTCAACCAAACATGCTAGAATTGCTCAAATTGCGCAAATAAGCCTACTGTAAGAATTTTACAAACGTCTGACAAACGTGAAAAATGTGAATTTCCAATTTCAACCAAACATGCTAGAAATGCTCCAATTGAGCTAATTAGCTTATTGTGTGAATATTACAAACGTCTGACAACACTGAAAAATGTAAATTTTCAATTTCAACGAAACATGCTAGAAATGCTCCAATTGAGCTAATTAGCTTATTGTGAGAATATTACAAACGTCTGACAACACTGAAAAATGTAAATTTCCAATTTCAACCAAACATGCTAGAAATGCTCCAATTGAGCTAATTAGCTTATTGTGAGAATATTTCAATTGTCTGACAAAAGTGAAAAATGTAAATTTCCAATTTCAACCAAACATGCTAGAAATGCTCCAATTGAGCTAATTAGCTTATTGTGAGAATATTGCAATTGTCTGACAAAAGTGAAAAATGTGAATTTCCAATTTCAACCAAACATGCTAGAAATGCTCCAATTGAGCTAATTAGCTTATTGTGAGAATATTGCAATTGTCTGACAAAAGTGAAAAATGTGAATTTCCAATTTCAACCAAACATGCTAGAAATGCTCCAATTGAGCTAATTAGCTTATTGTGAGAATATTACAAACGTCTGACAAAACTGAAAATTGTAAATTTCCAATTTCAACCAAACATGCTAGAAATGCTCTAATTGAGCTAATTAGCTTATTGTAATAATATTACAAACGTCTGACAAAACTGAAAAATGTAAATTTCCAATTTCAACCAAACATGCTAGAAATGCTCCAATTGAGCTAATTAGCTTATTGTGTGAATATTACAAACGTCTGACAACACTGAAAAATGTAAATTTCCAATTTCAACCAAACATGCTAGAAATGCTCCAATTGAGCTAATTAGCTTATTGTGAGAATATTACAAACGTCTGACAAAAGTGAAAAATGTAAATTTCCAATTTCAACCAAACATGCTAGAAATGCTCCAATTGAGCTAATTAGCTTATTGTGAGAATATTACAAACGTCTGACAAAACTGAAAAATGTAAATTTCCAATTTCAACCAAACATGCTAGAAATGCTCCAATTGAGCTAATTAGCTTATTGTGAGAATATTACAAACGTCTGACAACACTGAAAAATGTAAATTTCCAATTTCAACCAAACATGCTAGAAATGCTCCAATTGAGCTAATTAGCTTATTGTGAGAATATTGCAATTGTCTGACAAAAGCGAAAAATGTAAATTTCCAATTTCAACCAAACATGCTAGAATTGCTCAAATTGCGCAAATAAGCCTACTGTAAGAATTTTACAAACGTCTGACAAAAGTGAAAAATGTAAATTTCCAATTTCAACCAAACATGCTAGAAATGCTCCAATTGAGCTAATTAGCTTATTGTGAGAATATTACAAACGTCTGACAAAACTGAAAAATTTAAATTTTCAATTTCAACCAAACATGCTAGAAATGCTCCAATTGAGCTAATTAGCTTATTGTGAGAATATTACAAACGTCTGACAACACTGAAAAATGTAAATTTCCAATTTCAACCAAACATGCTAGAAATGCTCCAATTGAGCTAATTAGCTTATTGTGAGAATATTGCAATTGTCTGACAAAAGTGAAAAATGTAAATTTCCAATTTCAACCAAACATGCTAGAAATGCTCCAATTGAGCTAATTAGCTTATTGTGAGAATATTGCAATTGTCTGACAAAAGTGAAAATGTGAATTTCCAATTTCAACCAAACATGCTAAAAATGCTCCAATTGAGCTAATTAGCTTATTGTGGGAATATTACAAACGTCTGAAAAAAGTGAAAAATGTAAATTTCCAATTTCAGCCAAACATGCTAGAAATGCTCCAATTGAGCTAATTAGCTTATTGTGAGAATATTACAAACGTCTGACAAACATGAGAAATGTAAATTTCCAATTTCAACCAAACATGCTAGAAATGCTCTAATTGAGCTAATTAGCTTATTGTGAGAATATTACAAACGTCTGACAAAAGTGAAAAATGTAAATTTCCAATTTCAACCAAACATGCTAGAAATGCTCCAATTGACCTAATTAGCTTATTGTGTGAATATTACAAACGTCTGACAACACTGAAAAATGTAAATTTCCAATTTCAACCAAACATGCTAGAAATGCTCCAATTGAGCTAATTAGCTTATTGTGTGAATATTACAAACGTCTGACAAAACTGAAAATTGTAAATTTCCAATTTCAACCAAACATGCTAGAAATGCTCTAATTGAGCTAATTAGCTTATTGTAATAATATTACAAACGTCTGACAAAACTGAAAAATGTAAATTTCCAATTTCAACCAAACATGCTAGAAATGCTCCAATTGAGCTAATTAGCTTATTGTGTGAATATTACAAACGTCTGACAACACTGAAAAATGTAAATTTCCAATTTCAACCAAACATGCTAGAAATGCTCCAATTGAGCTAATTAGCTTATTGTGTGAATATTACAAACGTCTGACAACACTGAAAAATGTAAATTTCCAATTTCAACCAAACATGCTAGAAATGCTCCAATTGAGCTAATTAGCTTATTGTGTGAATATTACAAACGTCTGACAACACTGAAAAATGTAAATTTCCAATTTCAACCAAACATGCTAGAAATGCTCCAATTGAGCTAATTAGCTTATTGTGTGAATATTACAAACGTCTGACAACACTGAAAAATGTAAATTTCCAATTTCAACCAAACATGCTAGAAATGCTCCAATTGAGCTAATTAGCTTATTGTGAGAATATTGCAATTGTCTGACAAAAGTGAAAAATGTGAATTTCCAATTTCAACCAAACATGCTAGAAATGCTCCAATTGAGCTAATTAGCTTATTGTGTGAATATTACAAACGTCTGACAAAAGTGAAAAATGTAAATTTCCAATTTCAACCAAACATGCTAGAAATGCTCCAATTGAGCTAATTAGCTTATTGTGAGAATATTACAAACGTCTGACAAAACTGAAAATTGTAAATTTCCAATTTCAACCAAACATGCTAGAAATGCTCTAATTGAGCTAATTAGCTTATTGTAATAATATTACAAACGTCTGACAAAACTGAAAAATGTAAATTTCCAATTTCAACCAAACATGCTAGAAATGCTCCAATTGAGCTAATTAGCTTATTGTGTGAATATTACAAACGTCTGACAACACTGAAAAATGTGAATTTCCAATTTCAACCAAACATGCTAGAAATGCTCCAATTGAGCTAATTAGCTTATTGTGTGAATATTACAAACGTCTGACAACACTGAAAAATGTAAATTTCCAATTTCAACCAAACATGCTAGAAATGCTCCAATTGAGCTAATTAGCTTATTGTGTGAATATTACAAACGTCTGACAAAAGTGAAAAATGTAAATTTCCAATTTCAACCAAACATGCTAGAAATGCTCCAATTGAGCTAATTAGCTTATTGTGAGAATATTGCAATTGTCTGACAAAAGCGAAAAATGTAAATTTCCAATTTCAACCAAACATGCTAGAAATGCTCCAATTGAGCTAATTAGCTTATTGTGAGAATATTACAAACGTCTGACAAAAGTGAAAAATGTAAATTTCCAATTTGAACCAAACATGCTAGAAATGCTCCAATTGAGCTAATTAGCTTATTGTGAGAATATTACAAACGTCTGACAAAACTGAAAAATGTAAATTTCCAATTTCAACCAAACATGCTAGAAATGCACCAATTGAGCTAATTAGCTTATTGTGAGAATATTACAAACGTCTGACAAAAGTGAAAAATGTAAATTTCCAATTTCAACCAAACATGCTAGAATTGCTCAAATTGCGCAAATAAGCCTACTGTAAGAATTTTACAAACGTCTGACAAAAGTGAAAAATGTAAATTTCCAATTTCATTCAAACATGCTAAAAATGCTCCAATTGAGCTAATTAGCTTATTGTGAGAATATTGCAATTGTCTGACAAAAGTGAAAAATGTAAATTTCCAATTTGAACCAAACATGCTAGAAATGCTCCAATTGAGCTAATTAGCTTATTGTGAGAATATTACAAACGTCTGACAAAACTGAAAAATGTAAATTTCCAATTTCAACCAAACATGCTAGAAATGCTCCAATTGAGCTAATTAGCTTATTGTTAGAATATTACAAACGTCTGACAAAACTGAAAAATGTAAATTTCCAATTTCAACCAAACATGCTAGAAATGCTCCAATTGAGCTAGTTAGCTTATTGTGAGAATATTGCAATTGTCTGACAAAAGTGAAAAATGTAAATTTCCAATTTCAACAAAACATGCTAAAAATGCTCCAATTGAGCTAATTAGCTTATTGTGAGAATATTACAAACGTCTGACAAAACTGAAAAATGTAAATTTCCAATTTCAACAAAACATGCTAGAAATGCTCCAATTGAGCTAATTAGCTTATTGTGAGAATATTGCAATTGTCTGACAAAAGTGAAAAATGTAAATTTCCAATTTCAACCAAACATGCTAGAAATGCTCCAATTGAGCTAATTAGCTTATTGTGAGAATATTGCAATTGTCTGACAAAAGTGAAAAATGTAAATTTCCAATTTCAACCAAACATGCTAGAAATGCTCCAATTGAGCTAATTAGCTTATTGTGAGAATATTGCAATTGTCTGACAAAAGTGAAAAATGTAAATTTCCAATTTCAACCAAACATGCTAGAAATGCTCCAATTGAGCTAATTAGCTTATTGTGAGAATATTGCAATTGTCTGACAAAAGTGAAAAATGTAAATTTCCAATTTCAACCAAACATGCTAGAAATGCTCCAATTGAGCTAATTAGCTTATTGTTAGAATATTACAAACGTCTGACAAAACTGAAAAATGTAAATTTCCAATTTCAACCAAACATGCTAGAAATGCTCCAATTGAGCTAATTAGCTTATTGTGAGAATATTACAATTGTCTGGGAAAAGTGAAAAATGTAAATTTCCAATTTCAACCAAACATGCTAGAAGTGCTCCAATTAAGCTAATTAGCTTATTGTGAGAATTTTACAAACGTCTGACAAAAGTGAAAAATTTAATTTTCCAATTTCAACCAAACATGCTAGAATTGCTCAAATTGCGCAAATAAGCCTACTGTAAGAATTTTACAAACGTCTGACAAAAGTGAAAAATGTAAATTTCCAATTTCAACCAAACATGCTAGAAATGCTCCAATTGAGCTAATTAGCTTATTGTGAGAATAATACAATTGTCTGGGAAAAGTGAAAAATGTAAATTTCCAATTTCAACCAAACATGCTAGAAGTTCTCCAATTAAGCTAATTAGCTTATTGTGAGAATTTTACAAACGTCTGACAAAAGTGAAAAATGTAATTTTCCAATTTCAACCAAACATGCTAGAATTGCTCAAATTGCGCAAATAAGCCTACTGTAAGAATTTTACAAACGTCTGACAAAAGTGAAAAATGTAAATTTCCAATTTCAACCAAACATGCTAGAAATGCTCCAATTGAGCTAATTAGCTTATTGTGAGAATAATACAAACGTCTGACAACACTGAAAAATGTAAATTTTCAATTTCAACGAAACATGCTAGAAATGCTCCAATTGAGCTAATTAGCTTATTGTGAGAATATTACAAACGTCTGACAACACTGAAAAATGTAAATTTCCAATTTCAACCAAACATGCTAGAAATGCTCCAATTGAGCTAATTAGCTTATTGTGAGAATATTTAAATTGTCTGACAAAAGTGAAAAATGTAAATTTCCAATTTCAACCAAACATGCTAGAATTGCTCAAATTGCGCAAATAAGCCTACTGTAAGAATTTTACAAACGTCTGACAAACGTGAAAAATGTGAATTTCCAATTTCAACCAAACATGCTAGAAATGCTCCAATTGAGCTAATTAGCTTATTGTGTGAATATTACAAACGTCTGACAACACTGAAAAATGTAAATTTTCAATTTCAACGAAACATGCTAGAAATGCTCCAATTGAGCTAATTAGCTTATTGTGAGAATATTACAAACGTCTGACAACACTGAAAAATGTAAATTTCCAATTTCAACCAAACATGCTAGAAATGCTCCAATTGAGCTAATTAGCTTATTGTGAGAATATTTCAATTGTCTGACAAAAGTGAAAAATGTAAATTTCCAATTTCAACCAAACATGTTAGAAATGCTCCAATTGAGCTAATTAGCTTATTGTGAGAATATTGCAATTGTCTGACAAAAGTGAAAAATGTGAATTTCCAATTTCAACCAAACATGCTAGAAATGCTCCAATTGAGCTAATTAGCTTATTGTGAGAATATTGCAATTGTCTGACAAAAGTGAAAAATGTGAATTTCCAATTTCAACCAAACATGCTAGAAATGCTCCAATTGAGCTAATTAGCTTATTGTGAGAATATTACAAACGTCTGACAAAACTGAAAATTGTAAATTTCCAATTTCAACCAAACATGCTAGAAATGCTCTAATTGAGCTAATTAGCTTATTGTAATAATATTACAAACGTCTGACAAAACTGAAAAATGTAAATTTCCAATTTCAACCAAACATGCTAGAAATGCTCCAATTGAGCTAATTAGCTTATTGTGTGAATATTACAAACGTCTGACAACACTGAAAAATGTAAATTTCCAATTTCAACCAAACATGCTAGAAATGCTCCAATTGAGCTAATTAGCTTATTGTGAGAATATTACAAACGTCTGACAAAAGTGAAAAATGTAAATTTCCAATTTCAACCAAACATGCTAGAAATGCTCCAATTGAGCTAATTAGCTTATTGTGAGAATATTACAAACGTCTGACAAAACTGAAAAATGTAAATTTCCAATTTCAACCAAACATGCTAGAAATGCTCCAATTGAGCTAATTAGCTTATTGTGAGAATATTACAAACGTCTGACAACACTGAAAAATGTAAATTTCCAATTTCAACCAAACATGCTAGAAATGCTCCAATTGAGCTAATTAGCTTATTGTGAGAATATTGCAATTGTCTGACAAAAGCGAAAAATGTAAATTTCCAATTTCAACCAAACATGCTAGAATTGCTCAAATTGCGCAAATAAGCCTACTGTAAGAATTTTACAAACGTCTGACAAAAGTGAAAAATGTAAATTTCCAATTTCAACCAAACATGCTAGAAATGCTCCAATTGAGCTAATTAGCTTATTGTGAGAATATTACAAACGTCTGACAAAACTGAAAAATTTAAATTTTCAATTTCAACCAAACATGCTAGAAATGCTCCAATTGAGCTAATTAGCTTATTGTGAGAATATTACAAACGTCTGACAACACTGAAAAATGTAAATTTCCAATTTCAACCAAACATGCTAGAAATGCTCCAATTGAGCTAATTAGCTTATTGTGAGAATATTGCAATTGTCTGACAAAAGTGAAAAATGTAAATTTCCAATTTCAACCAAACATGCTAGAAATGCTCCAATTGAGCTAATTAGCTTATTGTGAGAATATTGCAATTGTCTGACAAAAGTGAAAATGTGAATTTCCAATTTCAACCAAACATGCTAAAAATGCTCCAATTGAGCTAATTAGCTTATTGTGAGAATATTACAAACGTCTGACAAAAGTGAAAAATGTAAATTTCCAATTTCAGCCAAACATGCTAGAAATGCTCCAATTGAGCTAATTAGCTTATTGTGAGAATATTACAAACGTCTGACAAACATGAGAAATGTAAATTTCCAATTTCAACCAAACATGCTAGAAATGCTCTAATTGAGCTAATTAGCTTATTGTGAGAATATTACAAACGTCTGACAAACATGAGAAATGTAAATTTCCAATTTCAACCAAACATGCTAGAAATGCTCTAATTGAGCTAATTAGCTTATTGTGAGAATATTACAAACGTCTGACAAAAGTGAAAAATGTAAATTTCCAATTTCAACCAAACATGCTAGAAATGCTCCAATTGACCTAATTAGCTTATTGTGAGAATATTGCAATTGTCTAACAAAAGTGAAAATTGTAAATTTCCAATTTCAACCAAACATGCTAGAAATGCTCCAATTGAGCTAATTAGCTTATTGTGAGAATATTGCAATTGTCTGACAAAAGTGAAAAATGTAAACTTCCAATTTCAACCAAACATGCTAGAAATGCTCCAATTGAGCTAATTAGCTTATTGTGAGAATATTGCAATTGTCTGACAAAAGTGAAAAATGTAAATTTCCAATTTGAACCAAACATGCTAGAAATGCTCCAATTGAGCTAATTAGCTTATTGTGAGAATATTACAAACGTCTGACAGCACTGAAAAATGTAAATTTCCAATTTGAACCAAACATGCTAGAAATGCTCCAATTGAGCTAATTAGCTTATTGTGAGAATATTACAAACGTCTGACAAAACTGAAAAATGTAAATTTCCAATTTCAACCAAACATGCTAGAAATGCTCCAATTGAGCTAATTAGCTTATTGTGAGAATATTACAAACGTCTGACAACACTGAAAAATGTAAATTTCCAATTTCAACCAAACATGCTAGAAATGCTCCAATTGAGCTAATTAGCTTATTGTGAGAATATTGCAATTGTCTGACAAAAGCGAAAAATGTAAATTTCCAATTTCAACCAAACATGCTAGAATTGCTCAAATTGCGCAAATAAGCCTACTGTAAGAATTTTACAAACGTCTGACAAAAGTGAAAAATGTAAATTTCCAATTTCAACCAAACATGCTAGAAATGCTCCAATTGAGCTAATTAGCTTATTGTGAGAATATTGCAATTGTCTGACAAAAGTGAAAAATGTAAATTTCCAATTTCAACCAAACATGCTAGAAATGCTCCAATTGAGCTAATTAGCTTATTGTGAGAATATTACAAACGTCTGACAAAAGTGAAAAATGTAAATTTCCAATTTGAACCAAACATGCTAGAAATGCTCCAATTGAGCTAATTAGCTTATTGTGAGAATATTACAAACGTCTGACAAAACTGAAAAATGTAAATTTCCAATTTCAACCAAACATGCTAGAAATGCTCCAATTGAGCTGATTAGCTTATTGTGAGAATATTACAAACGTCTGACAAAAGTGAAAAATGTAAATTTCCAATTTCAACCAAACATGCTAGAATTGCTCAAATTGCGCAAATAAGCCTACTGTAAGAATTTTACAAACGTCTGACAAAAGTGAAAAATGTAAATTTCCAATTTCATTCAAACATGCTAAAAATGCTCCAATTGAGCTAATTAGCTTATTGTGAGAATATTGCAATTGTCTGACAAAAGTGAAAAATGTAAATTTCCAATTTGAACCAAACATGCTAGAAATGCTCCAATTGAGCTAATTAGCTTATTGTGAGAATATTACAAACGTCTGACAAAACTGAAAAATGTAAATTTCCAATTTCAACCAAACATGCTAGAAATGCTCCAATTGAGCTAATTAGCTTATTGTTAGAATATTACAAACGTCTGACAAAACTGAAAAATGTAAATTTCCAATTTCAACCAAACATGCTAGAAATGCTCCAATTGAGCTAGTTAGCTTATTGTGAGAATATTGCAATTGTCTGACAAAAGTGAAAAATGTAAATTTCCAATTTCAACCAAACATGCTAAAAATGCTCCAATTGAGCTAATTAGCTTATTGTGAGAATATTACAAACGTCTGACAAAACTGAAAAATGTAAATTTCCAATTTCAACAAAACATGCTAGAAATGCTCCAATTGAGCTAATTAGCTTATTGTGAGAATATTGCAATTGTCTGACAAAAGTGAAAAATGTAAATTTCCAATTTCAACGAAACATGCTAGAAATGCTCCAATTGAGCTAATTAGCTTATTGTGAGAATATTGCAATTGTCTGACAAAAGTGAAAAATGTAAATTTCCAATTTCAACCAAACATGCTAGAAATGCTCCAATTGAGCTAATTAGCTTATTGTGAGAATATTGCAATTGTCTGACAAAAGTGAAAAATGTAAATTTCCAATTTCAACCAAACATGCTAGAAATGCTCCAATTGAGCTAATTAGCTTATTGTGAGAATATTGCAATTGTCTGACAAAAGTGAAAAATGTAAATTTCCAATTTCAACCAAACATGCTAGAAATGCTCCAATTGAGCTAATTAGCTTATTGTTAGAATATTACAAACGTCTGACAAAACTGAAAAATGTAAATTTCCAATTTCAACCAAACATGCTAGAAATGCTCCAATTGAGCTAATTAGCTTATTGTGAGAATATTACAATTGTCTGGGAAAAGTGAAAAATGTAAATTTCCAATTTCAACCAAACATGCTAGAAGTGCTCCAATTAAGCTAATTAGCTTATTGTGAGAATTTTACAAACGTCTGACAAAAGTGAAAAATGTAATTTTCCAATTTCAACCAAACATGCTAGAATTGCTCAAATTGCGCAAATAAGCCTACTGTAAGAATTTTACAAACGTCTGACAAAAGTGAAAAATGTAAATTTCCAATTTCAACCAAACATGCTAGAAATGCTCCAATTGAGCTAATTAGCTTATTGTGAGAATAATACAAACGTCTGACAACACTGAAAAATGTAAATTTTCAATTTCAACGAAACATGCTAGAAATGCTCCAATTGAGCTAATTAGCTTATTGTGAGAATATTACAAACGTCTGACAACACTGAAAAATGTAAATTTCCAATTTCAACCAAACATGCTAGAAATGCTCCAATTGAGCTAATTAGTTTATTGTGAGAATATTTAAATTGTCTGACAAAAGTGAAAAATGTAAATTTCCAATTTCAACCAAACATGCTAGAATTGCTCAAATTGCGCAAATAAGCCTACTGTAAGAATTTTACAAACGTCTGACAAACGTGAAAAATGTGAATTTCCAATTTCAACCAAACATGCTAGAAATGCTCCAATTGAGCTAATTAGCTTATTGTGTGAATATTACAAACGTCTGACAACACTGAAAAATGTAAATTTTCAATTTCAACGAAACATGCTAGAAATGCTCCAATTGAGCTAATTAGCTTATTGTGAGAATATTACAAACGTCTGACAACACTGAAAAATGTAAATTTCCAATTTCAACCAAACATGCTAGAAATGCTCCAATTGAGCTAATTAGCTTATTGTGAGAATATTTCAATTGTCTGACAAAAGTGAAAAATGTAAATTTCCAATTTCAACCAAACATGCTAGAAATGCTCCAATTGAGCTAATTAGCTTATTGTGAGAATATTGCAATTGTCTGACAAAAGTGAAAAATGTGAATTTCCAATTTCAACCAAACATGCTAGAAATGCTCCAATTGAGCTAATTAGCTTATTGTGAGAATATTGCAATTGTCTGACAAAAGTGAAAAATGTGAATTTCCAATTTCAACCAAACATGCTAGAAATGCTCCAATTGAGCTAATTAGCTTATTGTGAGAATATTACAAACGTCTGACAAAACTGAAAATTGTAAATTTCCAATTTCAACCAAACATGCTAGAAATGCTCTAATTGAGCTAATTAGCTTATTGTAATAATATTACAAACGTCTGACAAAACTGAAAAATGTAAATTTCCAATTTCAGCCAAACATGCTAGAAATGCTCCAATTGAGCTAATTAGCTTATTGTGTGAATATTACAAACGTCTGACAACACTGAAAAATGTAAATTTCCAATTTCAACCAAACATGCTAGAAATGCTCCAATTGAGCTAATTAGCTTATTGTGAGAATATTACAAACGTCTGACAAAAGTGAAAAATGTAAATTTCCAATTTCAACCAAACATGCTAGAAATGCTCCAATTGAGCTAATTAGCTTATTGTGAGAATATTACAAACGTCTGACAAAACTGAAAAATGTAAATTTCCAATTTCAACCAAACATGCTAGAAATGCTCCAATTGAGCTAATTAGCTTATTGTGAGAATATTACAAACGTCTGACAACACTGAAAAATGTAAATTTCCAATTTCAACCAAACATGCTAGAAATGCTCCAATTGAGCTAATTAGCTTATTGTGAGAATATTGCAATTGTCTGACAAAAGCGAAAAATGTAAATTTCCAATTTCAACCAAACATGCTAGAATTGCTCAAATTGCGCAAATAAGCCTACTGTAAGAATTTTACAAACGTCTGACAAAAGTGAAAAATGTAAATTTCCAATTTCAACCAAACATGCTAGAAATGCTCCAATTGAGCTAATTAGCTTATTGTGAGAATATTACAAACGTCTGACAAAACTGAAAAATTTAAATTTTCAATTTCAACCAAACATGCTAGAAATGCTCCAATTGAGCTAATTAGCTTATTGTGAGAATATTACAAACGTCTGACAACACTGAAAAATGTAAATTTCCAATTTCAACCAAACATGCTAGAAATGCTCCAATTGAGCTAATTAGCTTATTGTGAGAATATTGCAATTGTCTGACAAAAGTGAAAAATGTAAATTTCCAATTTCAACCAAACATGCTAGAAATGCTCCAATTGAGCTAATTAGCTTATTGTGAGAATATTGCAATTGTCTGACAAAAGTGAAAATGTGAATTTCCAATTTCAACCAAACATGCTAAAAATGCTCCAATTGAGCTAATTAGCTTATTGTGAGAATATTACAAACGTCTGAAAAAAGTGAAAAATGTAAATTTCCAATTTCAGCCAAACATGCTAGAAATGCTCCAATTGAGCTAATTAGCTTATTGTGAGAATATTACAAACGTCTGACAAACATGAGAAATGTAAATTTCCAATTTCAACCAAACATGCTAGAAATGCTCTAATTGAGCTAATTAGCTTATTGTGAGAATATTACAAACGTCTGACAAAAGTGAAAAATGTAAATTTCCAATTTCAACCAAACATGCTAGAAATGCTCCAATTGACCTAATTAGCTTATTGTGTGAATATTACAAACGTCTGACAACACTGAAAAATGTAAATTTCCAATTTCAACCAAACATGCTAGAAATGCTCCAATTGAGCTAATTAGCTTATTGTGTGAATATTACAAACGTCTGACAAAACTGAAAATTGTAAATTTCCAATTTCAACCAAACATGCTAGAAATGCTCTAATTGAGCTAATTAGCTTATTGTAATAATATTACAAACGTCTGACAAAACTGAAAAATGTAAATTTCCAATTTCAACCAAACATGCTAGAAATGCTCCAATTGAGCTAATTAGCTTATTGTGTGAATATTACAAACGTCTGACAACACTGAAAAATGTAAATTTCCAATTTCAACCAAACATGCTAGAAATGCTCCAATTGAGCTAATTAGCTTATTGTGTGAATATTACAAACGTCTGACAACACTGAAAAATGTAAATTTCCAATTTCAACCAAACATGCTAGAAATGCTCCAATTGAGCTAATTAGCTTATTGTGTGAATATTACAAACGTCTGACAACACTGAAAAATGTAAATTTCCAATTTCAACCAAACATGCTAGAAATGCTCCAATTGAGCTAATTAGCTTATTGTGTGAATATTACAAACGTCTGACAACACTGAAAAATGTAAATTTCCAATTTCAACCAAACATGCTAGAAATGCTCCAATTGAGCTAATTAGCTTATTGTGAGAATATTGCAATTGTCTGACAAAAGTGAAAAATGTGAATTTCCAATTTCAACCAAACATGCTAGAAATGCTCCAATTGAGCTAATTAGCTTATTGTGTGAATATTACAAACGTCTGACAAAAGTGAAAAATGTAAATTTCCAATTTCAACCAAACATGCTAGAAATGCTCCAATTGAGCTAATTAGCTTATTGTGAGAATATTACAAACGTCTGACAAAACTGAAAATTGTAAATTTCCAATTTCAACCAAACATGCTAGAAATGCTCTAATTGAGCTAATTAGCTTATTGTAATAATATTACAAACGTCTGACAAAACTGAAAAATGTAAATTTCCAATTTCAACCAAACATGCTAGAAATGCTCCAATTGAGCTAATTAGCTTATTGTGTGAATATTACAAACGTCTGACAACACTGAAAAATGTGAATTTCCAATTTCAACCAAACATGCTAGAAATGCTCCAATTGAGCTAATTAGCTTATTGTGTGAATATTACAAACGTCTGACAACACTGAAAAATGTAAATTTCCAATTTCAACCAAACATGCTAGAAATGCTCCAATTGAGCTAATTAGCTTATTGTGTGAATATTACAAACGTCTGACAAAAGTGAAAAATGTAAATTTCCAATTTCAACCAAACATGCTAGAAATGCTCCAATTGAGCTAATTAGCTTATTGTGAGAATATTGCAATTGTCTGACAAAAGCGAAAAATGTAAATTTCCAATTTCAACCAAACATGCTAGAAATGCTCCAATTGAGCTAATTAGCTTATTGTGAGAATATTACAAACGTCTGACAAAAGTGAAAAATGTAAATTTCCAATTTGAACCAAACATGCTAGAAATGCTCCAATTGAGCTAATTAGCTTATTGTGAGAATATTACAAACGTCTGACAAAACTGAAAAATGTAAATTTCCAATTTCAACCAAACATGCTAGAAATGCACCAATTGAGCTAATTAGCTTATTGTGAGAATATTACAAACGTCTGACAAAAGTGAAAAATGTAAATTTCCAATTTCAACCAAACATGCTAGAATTGCTCAAATTGCGCAAATAAGCCTACTGTAAGAATTTTACAAACGTCTGACAAAAGTGAAAAATGTAAATTTCCAATTTCATTCAAACATGCTAAAAATGCTCCAATTGAGCTAATTAGCTTATTGTGAGAATATTGCAATTGTCTGACAAAAGTGAAAAATGTAAATTTCCAATTTGAACCAAACATGCTAGAAATGCTCCAATTGAGCTAATTAGCTTATTGTGAGAATATTACAAACGTCTGACAAAACTGAAAAATGTAAATTTCCAATTTCAACCAAACATGCTAGAAATGCTCCAATTGAGCTAATTAGCTTATTGTTAGAATATTACAAACGTCTGACAAAACTGAAAAATGTAAATTTCCAATTTCAACCAAACATGCTAGAAATGCTCCAATTGAGCTAGTTAGCTTATTGTGAGAATATTGCAATTGTCTGACAAAAGTGAAAAATGTAAATTTCCAATTTCAACCAAACATGCTAAAAATGCTCCAATTGAGCTAATTAGCTTATTGTGAGAATATTACAAACGTCTGACAAAACTGAAAAATGTAAATTTCCAATTTCAACAAAACATGCTAGAAATGCTCCAATTGAGCTAATTAGCTTATTGTGAGAATATTGCAATTGTCTGACAAAAGTGAAAAATGTAAATTTCCAATTTCAACCAAACATGCTAGAAATGCTCCAATTGAGCTAATTAGCTTATTGTGAGAATATTGCAATTGTCTGACAAAAGTGAAAAATGTAAATTTCCAATTTCAACCAAACATGCTAGAAATGCTCCAATTGAGCTAATTAGCTTATTGTGAGAATATTGCAATTGTCTGACAAAAGTGAAAAATGTAAATTTCCAATTTCAACCAAACATGCTAGAAATGCTCCAATTGAGCTAATTAGCTTATTGTGAGAATATTACAATTGTCTGGGAAAAGTGAAAAATGTAAATTTCCAATTTCAACCAAACATGCTAGAAGTTCTCCAATTAAGCTAATTAGCTTATTGTGAGAATTTTACAAACGTCTGACAAAAGTGAAAAATGTAATTTTCCAATTTCAACCAAACATGCTAGAATTGCTCAAATTGCGCAAATAAGCCTACTGTAAGAATTTTACAAACGTCTGACAAAAGTGAAAAATGTAAATTTCCAATTTCAACCAAACATGCTAGAAATGCTCCAATTGAGCTAATTAGCTTATTGTGAGAATAATACAAACGTCTGACAACACTGAAAAATGTAAATTTTCAATTTCAACGAAACATGCTAGAAATGCTCCAATTGAGCTAATTAGCTTAT
The DNA here is from genome assembly GCF_963576615.1 of Watersipora subatra. NCBI lineage: Eukaryota > Metazoa > Bryozoa > Gymnolaemata > Cheilostomatida > Watersiporidae > Watersipora > Watersipora subatra. The sequence goes on from NW_027045293.1 coordinate 91,833, forward strand.
TGTGAGAATATTACAAACGTCTGACAACACTGAAAAATGTAAATTTCCAATTTCAACCAAACATGCTAGAAATGCTCCAATTGAGCTAATTAGCTTATTGTGAGAATATTTAAATTGTCTGACAAAAGTGAAAAATGTAAATTTCCAATTTCAACCAAACATGCTAGAATTGCTCAAATTGCGCAAATAAGCCTACTGTAAGAATTTTACAAACGTCTGACAAACGTGAAAAATGTGAATTTCCAATTTCAACCAAACATGCTAGAAATGCTCCAATTGAGCTAATTAGCTTATTGTGTGAATATTACAAACGTCTGACAACACTGAAAAATGTAAATTTTCAATTTCAACGAAACATGCTAGAAATGCTCCAATTGAGCTAATTAGCTTATTGTGAGAATATTACAAACGTCTGACAACACTGAAAAATGTAAATTTCCAATTTCAACCAAACATGCTAGAAATGCTCCAATTGAGCTAATTAGCTTATTGTGAGAATATTTCAATTGTCTGACAAAAGTGAAAAATGTAAATTTCCAATTTCAACCAAACATGCTAGAAATGCTCCAATTGAGCTAATTAGCTTATTGTGAGAATATTGCAATTGTCTGACAAAAGTGAAAAATGTGAATTTCCAATTTCAACCAAACATGCTAGAAATGCTCCAATTGAGCTAATTAGCTTATTGTGAGAATATTGCAATTGTCTGACAAAAGTGAAAAATGTGAATTTCCAATTTCAACCAAACATGCTAGAAATGCTCCAATTGAGCTAATTAGCTTATTGTGAGAATATTACAAACGTCTGACAAAACTGAAAATTGTAAATTTCCAATTTCAACCAAACATGCTAGAAATGCTCTAATTGAGCTAATTAGCTTATTGTAATAATATTACAAACGTCTGACAAAACTGAAAAATGTAAATTTCCAATTTCAACCAAACATGCTAGAAATGCTCCAATTGAGCTAATTAGCTTATTGTGTGAATATTACAAACGTCTGACAACACTGAAAAATGTAAATTTCCAATTTCAACCAAACATGCTAGAAATGCTCCAATTGAGCTAATTAGCTTATTGTGAGAATATTACAAACGTCTGACAAAAGTGAAAAATGTAAATTTCCAATTTCAACCAAACATGCTAGAAATGCTCCAATTGAGCTAATTAGCTTATTGTGAGAATATTACAAACGTCTGACAAAACTGAAAAATGTAAATTTCCAATTTCAACCAAACATGCTAGAAATGCTCCAATTGAGCTAATTAGCTTATTGTGAGAATATTACAAACGTCTGACAACACTGAAAAATGTAAATTTCCAATTTCAACCAAACATGCTAGAAATGCTCCAATTGAGCTAATTAGCTTATTGTGAGAATATTGCAATTGTCTGACAAAAGCGAAAAATGTAAATTTCCAATTTCAACCAAACATGCTAGAATTGCTCAAATTGCGCAAATAAGCCTACTGTAAGAATTTTACAAACGTCTGACAAAAGTGAAAAATGTAAATTTCCAATTTCAACCAAACATGCTAGAAATGCTCCAATTGAGCTAATTAGCTTATTGTGAGAATATTACAAACGTCTGACAAAACTGAAAAATTTAAATTTTCAATTTCAACCAAACATGCTAGAAATGCTCCAATTGAGCTAATTAGCTTATTGTGAGAATATTACAAACGTCTGACAACACTGAAAAATGTAAATTTCCAATTTCAACCAAACATGCTAGAAATGCTCCAATTGAGCTAATTAGCTTATTGTGAGAATATTGCAATTGTCTGACAAAAGTGAAAAATGTAAATTTCCAATTTCAACCAAACATGCTAGAAATGCTCCAATTGAGCTAATTAGCTTATTGTGAGAATATTGCAATTGTCTGACAAAAGTGAAAATGTGAATTTCCAATTTCAACCAAACATGCTAAAAATGCTCCAATTGAGCTAATTAGCTTATTGTGAGAATATTACAAACGTCTGACAAAAGTGAAAAATGTAAATTTCCAATTTCAGCCAAACATGCTAGAAATGCTCCAATTGAGCTAATTAGCTTATTGTGAGAATATTACAAACGTCTGACAAACATGAGAAATGTAAATTTCCAATTTCAACCAAACATGCTAGAAATGCTCTAATTGAGCTAATTAGCTTATTGTGAGAATATTACAAACGTCTGACAAAAGTGAAAAATGTAAATTTCCAATTTCAACCAAACATGCTAGAAATGCTCCAATTGACCTAATTAGCTTATTGTGAGAATATTGCAATTGTCTATCAAAAGTGAAAATTGTAAATTTCCAATTTCAACCAAACATGCTAGAAATGCTCCAATTGAGCTAATTAGCTTATTGTGAGAATATTGCAATTGTCTGACAAAAGTGAAAAATGTAAACTTCCAATTTCAACCAAACATGCTAGAAATGCTCCAATTGAGCTAATTAGCTTATTGTGAGAATATTGCAATTGTCTGACAAAAGTGAAAAATGTAAATTTCCAATTTGAACCAAACATGCTAGAAATGCTCCAATTGAGCTAATTAGCTTATTGTGAGAATATTACAAACGTCTGACAGCACTGAAAAATGTAAATTTCCAATTTGAACCAAACATGCTAGAAATGCTCCAATTGAGCTAATTAGCTTATTGTGAGAATATTACAAACGTCTGACAAAACTGAAAAATGTAAATTTCCAATTTCAACCAAACATGCTAGAAATGCTCCAATTGAGCTAATTAGCTTATTGTGAGAATATTACAAACGTCTGACAACACTGAAAAATGTAAATTTCCAATTTCAACCAAACATGCTAGAAATGCTCCAATTGAGCTAATTAGCTTATTGTGAGAATATTGCAATTGTCTGACAAAAGCGAAAAATGTAAATTTCCAATTTCAACCAAACATGCTAGAATTGCTCAAATTGCGCAAATAAGCCTACTGTAAGAATTTTACAAACGTCTGACAAAAGTGAAAAATGTAAATTTCCAATTTCAACCAAACATGCTAGAAATGCTCCAATTGAGCTAATTAGCTTATTGTGAGAATATTACAAACGTCTGACAAAACTGAAAAATTTAAATTTTCAATTTCAACCAAACATGCTAGAAATGCTCCAATTGAGCTAATTAGCTTATTGTGAGAATATTACAAACGTCTGACAACACTGAAAAATGTAAATTTCCAATTTCAACCAAACATGCTAGAAATGCTCCAATTGAGCTAATTAGCTTATTGTGAGAATATTGCAATTGTCTGACAAAAGTGAAAAATGTAAATTTCCAATTTCAACCAAACATGCTAGAAATGCTCCAATTGAGCTAATTAGCTTATTGTGAGAATATTGCAATTGTCTGACAAAAGTGAAAATGTGAATTTCCAATTTCAACCAAACATGCTAAAAATGCTCCAATTGAGCTAATTAGCTTATTGTGAGAATATTACAAACGTCTGAAAAAAGTGAAAAATGTAAATTTCCAATTTCAGCCAAACATGCTAGAAATGCTCCAATTGAGCTAATTAGCTTATTGTGAGAATATTACAAACGTCTGACAAACATGAGAAATGTAAATTTCCAATTTCAACCAAACATGCTAGAAATGCTCTAATTGAGCTAATTAGCTTATTGTGAGAATATTACAAACGTCTGACAAAAGTGAAAAATGTAAATTTCCAATTTCAACCAAACATGCTAGAAATGCTCCAATTGACCTAATTAGCTTATTGTGTGAATATTACAAACGTCTGACAACACTGAAAAATGTAAATTTCCAATTTCAACCAAACATGCTAGAAATGCTCCAATTGAGCTAATTAGCTTATTGTGTGAATATTACAAACGTCTGACAAAACTGAAAATTGTAAATTTCCAATTTCAACCAAACATGCTAGAAATGCTCTAATTGAGCTAATTAGCTTATTGTAATAATATTACAAACGTCTGACAAAACTGAAAAATGTAAATTTCCAATTTCAACCAAACATGCTAGAAATGCTCCAATTGAGCTAATTAGCTTATTGTGTGAATATTACAAACGTCTGACAACACTGAAAAATGTAAATTTCCAATTTCAACCAAACATGCTAGAAATGCTCCAATTGAGCTAATTAGCTTATTGTGTGAATATTACAAACGTCTGACAACACTGAAAAATGTAAATTTCCAATTTCAACCAAACATGCTAGAAATGCTCCAATTGAGCTAATTAGCTTATTGTGTGAATATTACAAACGTCTGACAACACTGAAAAATGTAAATTTCCAATTTCAACCAAACATGCTAGAAATGCTCCAATTGAGCTAATTAGCTTATTGTGTGAATATTACAAACGTCTGACAACACTGAAAAATGTAAATTTCCAATTTCAACCAAACATGCTAGAAATGCTCCAATTGAGCTAATTAGCTTATTGTGAGAATATTGCAATTGTCTGACAAAAGTGAAAAATGTGAATTTCCAATTTCAACCAAACATGCTAGAAATGCTCCAATTGAGCTAATTAGCTTATTGTGTGAATATTACAAACGTCTGACAAAAGTGAAAAATGTAAATTTCCAATTTCAACCAAACATGCTAGAAATGCTCCAATTGAGCTAATTAGCTTATTGTGAGAATATTACAAACGTCTGACAAAACTGAAAATTGTAAATTTCCAATTTCAACCAAACATGCTAGAAATGCTCTAATTGAGCTAATTAGCTTATTGTAATAATATTACAAACGTCTGACAAAACTGAAAAATGTAAATTTCCAATTTCAACCAAACATGCTAGAAATGCTCCAATTGAGCTAATTAGCTTATTGTGTGAATATTACAAACGTCTGACAACACTGAAAAATGTAAATTTCCAATTTCAACCAAACATGCTAGAAATGCTCCAATTGAGCTAATTAGCTTATTGTGTGAATATTACAAACGTCTGACAACACTGAAAAATGTAAATTTCCAATTTCAACCAAACATGCTAGAAATGCTCCAATTGAGCTAATTAGCTTATTGTGTGAATATTACAAACGTCTGACAAAAGTGAAAAATGTAAATTTCCAATTTCAACCAAACATGCTAGAAATGCTCCAATTGAGCTAATTAGCTTATTGTGAGAATATTGCAATTGTCTGACAAAAGCGAAAAATGTAAATTTCCAATTTCAACCAAACATGCTAGAAATGCTCCAATTGAGCTAATTAGCTTATTGTGAGAATATTACAAACGTCTGACAAAAGTGAAAAATGTAAATTTCCAATTTGAACCAAACATGCTAGAAATGCTCCAATTGAGCTAATTAGCTTATTGTGAGAATATTACAAACGTCTGACAAAACTGAAAAATGTAAATTTCCAATTTCAACCAAACATGCTAGAAATGCTCCAATTGAGCTAATTAGCTTATTGTGAGAATATTACAAACGTCTGACAAAAGTGAAAAATGTAAATTTCCAATTTCAACCAAACATGCTAGAATTGCTCAAATTGCGCAAATAAGCCTACTGTAAGAATTTTACAAACGTCTGACAAAAGTGAAAAATGTAAATTTCCAATTTCATTCAAACATGCTAAAAATGCTCCAATTGAGCTAATTAGCTTATTGTGAGAATATTGCAATTGTCTGACAAAAGTGAAAAATGTAAATTTCCAATTTGAACCAAACATGCTAGAAATGCTCCAATTGAGCTAATTAGCTTATTGTGAGAATATTACAAACGTCTGACAAAACTGAAAAATGTAAATTTCCAATTTCAACCAAACATGCTAGAAATGCTCCAATTGAGCTAATTAGCTTATTGTTAGAATATTACAAACGTCTGACAAAACTGAAAAATGTAAATTTCCAATTTCAACCAAACATGCTAGAAATGCTCCAATTGAGCTAGTTAGCTTATTGTGAGAATATTGCAATTGTCTGACAAAAGTGAAAAATGTAAATTTCCAATTTCAACCAAACATGCTAAAAATGCTCCAATTGAGCTAATTAGCTTATTGTGAGAATATTACAAACGTCTGACAAAACTGAAAAATGTAAATTTCCAATTTCAACAAAACATGCTAGAAATGCTCCAATTGAGCTAATTAGCTTATTGTGAGAATATTGCAATTGTCTGACAAAAGTGAAAAATGTAAATTTCCAATTTCAACCAAACATGCTAGAAATGCTCCAATTGAGCTAATTAGCTTATTGTGAGAATATTGCAATTGTCTGACAAAAGTGAAAAATGTAAATTTCCAATTTCAACCAAACATGCTAGAAATGCTCCAATTGAGCTAATTAGCTTATTGTGAGAATATTGCAATTGTCTGACAAAAGTGAAAAATGTAAATTTCCAATTTCAACCAAACATGCTAGAAATGCTCCAATTGAGCTAATTAGCTTATTGTGAGAATATTGCAATTGTCTGACAAAAGTGAAAAATGTAAATTTCCAATTTCAACCAAACATGCTAGAAATGCTCCAATTGAGCTAATTAGCTTATTGTGAGAATATTACAAACGTCTGACAAAACTGAAAAATGTAAATTTCCAATTTCAACCAAACATGCTAGAAATGCTCCAATTGAGCTAATTAGCTTATTGTGAGAATATTACAATTGTCTGGGAAAAGTGAAAAATGTAAATTTCCAATTTCAACCAAACATGCTAGAAGTGCTCCAATTAAGCTAATTAGCTTATTGTGAGAATTTTACAAACGTCTGACAAAAGTGAAAAATGTAATTTTCCAATTTCAACCAAACATGCTAGAATTGCTCAAATTGCGCAAATAAGCCTACTGTAAGAATTTTACAAACGTCTGACAAAAGTGAAAAATGTAAATTTCCAATTTCAACCAAACATGCTAGAAATGCTCCAATTGAGCTAATTAGCTTATTGTGAGAATAATACAAACGTCTGACAACACTGAAAAATGTAAATTTTCAATTTCAACGAAACATGCTAGAAATGCTCCAATTGAGCTAATTAGCTTATTGTGAGAATATTACAAACGTCTGACAACACTGAAAAATGTAAATTTCCAATTTCAACCAAACATGCTAGAAATGCTCCAATTGAGCTAATTAGCTTATTGTGAGAATATTTAAATTGTCTGACAAAAGTGAAAAATGTAAATTTCCAATTTCAACCAAACATGCTAGAATTGCTCAAATTGCGCAAATAAGCCTACTGTAAGAATTTTACAAACGTCTGACAAACGTGAAAAATGTGAATTTCCAATTTCAACCAAACATGCTAGAAATGCTCCAATTGAGCTAATTAGCTTATTGTGTGAATATTACAAACGTCTGACAACACTGAAAAATGTAAATTTTCAATTTCAACGAAACATGCTAGAAATGCTCCAATTGAGCTAATTAGCTTATTGTGAGAATATTACAAACGTCTGACAACACTGAAAAATGTAAATTTCCAATTTCAACCAAACATGCTAGAAATGCTCCAATTGAGCTAATTAGCTTATTGTGAGAATATTTCAATTGTCTGACAAAAGTGAAAAATGTAAATTTCCAATTTCAACCAAACATGCTAGAAATGCTCCAATTGAGCTAATTAGCTTATTGTGAGAATATTGCAATTGTCTGACAAAAGTGAAAAATGTGAATTTCCAATTTCAACTAAACATGCTAGAAATGCTCCAATTGAGCTAATTAGCTTATTGTGAGAATATTGCAATTGTCTGACAAAAGTGAAAAATGTGAATTTCCAATTTCAACCAAACATGCTAGAAATGCTCCAATTGAGCTAATTAGCTTATTGTGAGAATATTACAAACGTCTGACAAAACTGAAAATTGTAAATTTCCAATTTCAACCAAACATGCTAGAAATGCTCTAATTGAGCTAATTAGCTTATTGTAATAATATTACAAACGTCTGACAAAACTGAAAAATGTAAATTTCCAATTTCAACCAAACATGCTAGAAATGCTCCAATTGAGCTAATTAGCTTATTGTGTGAATATTACAAACGTCTGACAACACTGAAAAATGTAAATTTCCAATTTCAACCAAACATGCTAGAAATGCTCCAATTGAGCTAATTAGCTTATTGTGAGAATATTACAAACGTCTGACAAAAGTGAAAAATGTAAATTTCCAATTTCAACCAAACATGCTAGAAATGCTCCAATTGAGCTAATTAGCTTATTGTGAGAATATTACAAACGTCTGACAAAACTGAAAAATGTAAATTTCCAATTTCAACCAAACATGCTAGAAATGCTCCAATTGAGCTAATTAGCTTATTGTGAGAATATTACAAACGTCTGACAACACTGAAAAATGTAAATTTCCAATTTCAACCAAACATGCTAGAAATGCTCCAATTGAGCTAATTAGCTTATTGTGAGAATATTGCAATTGTCTGACAAAAGCGAAAAATGTAAATTTCCAATTTCAACCAAACATGCTAGAATTGCTCAAATTGCGCAAATAAGCCTACTGTAAGAATTTTACAAACGTCTGACAAAAGTGAAAAATGTAAATTTCCAATTTCAACCAAACATGCTAGAAATGCTCCAATTGAGCTAATTAGCTTATTGTGAGAATATTACAAACGTCTGACAAAACTGAAAAATTTAAATTTTCAATTTCAACCAAACATGCTAGAAATGCTCCAATTGAGCTAATTAGCTTATTGTGAGAATATTACAAACGTCTGACAACACTGAAAAATGTAAATTTCCAATTTCAACCAAACATGCTAGAAATGCTCCAATTGAGCTAATTAGCTTATTGTGAGAATATTGCAATTGTCTGACAAAAGTGAAAAATGTAAATTTCCAATTTCAACCAAACATGCTAGAAATGCTCCAATTGAGCTAATTAGCTTATTGTGAGAATATTGCAATTGTCTGACAAAAGTGAAAATGTGAATTTCCAATTTCAACCAAACATGCTAAAAATGCTCCAATTGAGCTAATTAGCTTATTGTGAGAATATTACAAACGTCTGAAAAAAGTGAAAAATGTAAATTTCCAATTTCAGCCAAACATGCTAGAAATGCTCCAATTGAGCTAATTAGCTTATTGTGAGAATATTACAAACGTCTGACAAACATGAGAAATGTAAATTTCCAATTTCAACCAAACATGCTAGAAATGCTCTAATTGAGCTAATTAGCTTATTGTGAGAATATTACAAACGTCTGACAAAAGTGAAAAATGTAAATTTCCAATTTCAACCAAACATGCTAAAAATGCTCCAATTGAGCTAATTAGCTTATTGTGAGAATATTACAAACGTCTGACAAAACTGAAAAATGTAAATTTCCAATTTCAACAAAACATGCTAGAAATGCTCCAATTGAGCTAATTAGCTTATTGTGAGAATATTGCAATTGTCTGACAAAAGTGAAAAATGTAAATTTCCAATTTCAACCAAACATGCTAGAAATGCTCCAATTGAGCTAATTAGCTTATTGTGAGAATATTGCAATTGTCTGACAAAAGTGAAAAATGTAAATTTCCAATTTCAACCAAACATGCTAGAAATGCTCCAATTGAGCTAATTAGCTTATTGTGAGAATATTACAAACGTCTGACAAAACTGAAAAATGTAAATTTCCAATTTCAACCAAACATGCTAGAAATGCTCCAATTGAGCTAATTAGCTTATTGTGAGAATATTACAATTGTCTGGGAAAAGTGAAAAATGTAAATTTCCAATTTCAACCAAACATGCTAGAAGTTCTCCAATTAAGCTAATTAGCTTATTGTGAGAATTTTACAAACGTCTGACAAAAGTGAAAAATGTAATTTTCCAATTTCAACCAAACATGCTAGAATTGCTCAAATTGCGCAAATAAGCCTACTGTAAGAATTTTACAAACGTCTGACAAAAGTGAAAAATGTAAATTTCCAATTTCAACCAAACATGCTAGAAATGCTCCAATTGAGCTAATTAGCTTATTGTGAGAATAATACAAACGTCTGACAACACTGAAAAATGTAAATTTTCAATTTCAACGAAACATGCTAGAAATGCTCCAATTGAGCTAATTAGCTTATTGTGAGAATATTACAAACGTCTGACAACACTGAAAAATGTAAATTTCCAATTTCAACCAAACATGCTAGAAATGCTCCAATTGAGCTAATTAGCTTATTGTGAGAATATTTAAATTGTCTGACAAAAGTGAAAAATGTAAATTTCCAATTTCAACCAAACATGCTAGAATTGCTCAAATTGCGCAAATAAGCCTACTGTAAGAATTTTACAAACGTCTGACAAACGTGAAAAATGTGAATTTCCAATTTCGACCAAACATGCTAGAAATGCTCCAATTGAGCTAATTAGCTTATTGTGTGAATATTACAAACGTCTGACAACACTGAAAAATGTAAATTTTCAATTTCAACGAAACATGCTAGAAATGCTCCAATTGAGCTAATTAGCTTATTGTGAGAATATTACAAACGTCTGACAACACTGAAAAATGTAAATTTCCAATTTCAACCAAACATGCTAGAAATGCTCCAATTGAGCTAATTAGCTTATTGTGAGAATATTTCAATTGTCTGACAAAAGTGAAAAATGTAAATTTCCAATTTCAACCAAACATGCTAGAAATGCTCCAATTGAGCTAATTAGCTTATTGTGAGAATATTGCAATTGTCTGACAAAAGTGAAAAATGTGAATTTCCAATTTCAACCAAACATGCTAGAAATGCTCCAATTGAGCTAATTAGCTTATTGTGAGAATATTGCAATTGTCTGACAAAAGTGAAAAATGTGAATTTCCAATTTCAACCAAACATGCTAGAAATGCTCCAATTGAGCTAATTAGCTTATTGTGAGAATATTACAAACGTCTGACAAAACTGAAAATTGTAAATTTCCAATTTCAACCAAACATGCTAGAAATGCTCTAATTGAGCTAATTAGCTTATTGTAATAATATTACAAACGTCTGACAAAACTGAAAAATGTAAATTTCCAATTTCAACCAAACATGCTAGAAATGCTCCAATTGAGCTAATTAGCTTATTGTGTGAATATTACAAACGTCTGACAACACTGAAAAATGTAAATTTCCAATTTCAACCAAACATGCTAGAAATGCTCCAATTGAGCTAATTAGCTTATTGTGAGAATATTACAAACGTCTGACAAAAGTGAAAAATGTAAATTTCCAATTTCAACCAAACATGCTAGAAATGCTCCAATTGAGCTAATTAGCTTATTGTGAGAATATTACAAACGTCTGACAAAACTGAAAAATGTAAATTTCCAATTTCAACCAAACATGCTAGAAATGCTCCAATTGAGCTAATTAGCTTATTGTGAGAATATTACAAACGTCTGACAACACTGAAAAATGTAAATTTCCAATTTCAACCAAACATGCTAGAAATGCTCCAATTGAGCTAATTAGCTTATTGTGAGAATATTGCAATTGTCTGACAAAAGCGAAAAATGTAAATTTCCAATTTCAACCAAACATGCTAGAATTGCTCAAATTGCGCAAATAAGCCTACTGTAAGAATTTTACAAACGTCTGACAAAAGTGAAAAATGTAAATTTCCAATTTCAACCAAACATGCTAGAAATGCTCCAATTGAGCTAATTAGCTTATTGTGAGAATATTACAAACGTCTGACAAAACTGAAAAATTTAAATTTTCAATTTCAACCAAACATGCTAGAAATGCTCCAATTGAGCTAATTAGCTTATTGTGAGAATATTACAAACGTCTGACAACACTGAAAAATGTAAATTTCCAATTTCAACCAAACATGCTAGAAATGCTCCAATTGAGCTAATTAGCTTATTGTGAGAATATTGCAATTGTCTGACAAAAGTGAAAAATGTAAATTTCCAATTTCAACCAAACATGCTAGAAATGCTCCAATTGAGCTAATTAGCTTATTGTGAGAATATTGCAATTGTCTGACAAAAGTGAAAATGTGAATTTCCAATTTCAACCAAACATGCTAAAAATGCTCCAATTGAGCTAATTAGCTTATTGTGAGAATATTACAAACGTCTGACAAAAGTGAAAAATGTAAATTTCCAATTTCAGCCAAACATGCTAGAAATGCTCCAATTGAGCTAATTAGCTTATTGTGAGAATATTACAAACGTCTGACAAACATGAGAAATGTAAATTTCCAATTTCAACCAAACATGCTAGAAATGCTCTAATTGAGCTAATTAGCTTATTGTGAGAATATTACAAACGTCTGACAAAAGTGAAAAATGTAAATTTCCAATTTCAACCAAACATGCTAGAAATGCTCCAATTGACCTAATTAGCTTATTGTGAGAATATTGCAATTGTCTAACAAAAGTGAAAATTGTAAATTTCCAATTTCAACCAAACATGCTAGAAATGCTCCAATTGAGCTAATTAGCTTATTGTGAGAATATTGCAATTGTCTGACAAAAGTGAAAAATGTAAACTTCCAATTTCAACCAAACATGCTAGAAATGCTCCAATTGAGCTAATTAGCTTATTGTGAGAATATTGCAATTGTCTGACAAAAGTGAAAAATGTAAATTTCCAATTTGAACCAAACATGCTAGAAATGCTCCAATTGAGCTAATTAGCTTATTGTGAGAATATTACAAACGTCTGACAGCACTGAAAAATGTAAATTTCCAATTTGAACCAAACATGCTAGAAATGCTCCAATTGAGCTAATTAGCTTATTGTGAGAATATTACAAACGTCTGACAAAACTGAAAAATGTAAATTTCCAATTTCAACCAAACATGCTAGAAATGCTCCAATTGAGCTAATTAGCTTATTGTGAGAATATTACAAACGTCTGACAACACTGAAAAATGTAAATTTCCAATTTCAACCAAACATGCTAGAAATGCTCCAATTGAGCTAATTAGCTTATTGTGAGAATATTGCAATTGTCTGACAAAAGTGAAAAATGTAAATTTCCAATTTCAACCAAACATGCTAGAAATGCTCCAATTGAGCTAATTAGCTTATTGTGAGAATATTGCAATTGTCTGACAAAAGTGAAAATGTGAATTTCCAATTTCAACCAAACATGCTAAAAATGCTCCAATTGAGCTAATTAGCTTATTGTGAGAATATTACAAACGTCTGAAAAAAGTGAAAAATGTAAATTTCCAATTTCAGCCAAACATGCTAGAAATGCTCCAATTGAGCTAATTAGCTTATTGTGAGAATATTACAAACGTCTGACAAACATGAGAAATGTAAATTTCCAATTTCAACCAAACATGCTAGAAATGCTCTAATTGAGCTAATTAGCTTATTGTGAGAATATTACAAACGTCTGACAAAAGTGAAAAATGTAAATTTCCAATTTCAACCAAACATGCTAGAAATGCTCCAATTGACCTAATTAGCTTATTGTGTGAATATTACAAACGTCTGACAACACTGAAAAATGTAAATTTCCAATTTCAACCAAACATGCTAGAAATGCTCCAATTGAGCTAATTAGCTTATTGTGTGAATATTACAAACGTCTGACAAAACTGAAAATTGTAAATTTCCAATTTCAACCAAACATGCTAGAAATGCTCTAATTGAGCTAATTAGCTTATTGTAATAATATTACAAACGTCTGACAAAACTGAAAAATGTAAATTTCCAATTTCAACCAAACATGCTAGAAATGCTCCAATTGAGCTAATTAGCTTATTGTGTGAATATTACAAACGTCTGACAACACTGAAAAATGTAAATTTCCAATTTCAACCAAACATGCTAGAAATGCTCCAATTGAGCTAATTAGCTTATTGTGTGAATATTACAAACGTCTGACAACACTGAAAAATGTAAATTTCCAATTTCAACCAAACATGCTAGAAATGCTCCAATTGAGCTAATTAGCTTATTGTGTGAATATTACAAACGTCTGACAACACTGAAAAATGTAAATTTCCAATTTCAACCAAACATGCTAGAAATGCTCCAATTGAGCTAATTAGCTTATTGTGTGAATATTACAAACGTCTGACAACACTGAAAAATGTAAATTTCCAATTTCAACCAAACATGCTAGAAATGCTCCAATTGAGCTAATTAGCTTATTGTGAGAATATTGCAATTGTCTGACAAAAGTGAAAAATGTGAATTTCCAATTTCAACCAAACATGCTAGAAATGCTCCAATTGAGCTAATTAGCTTATTGTGTGAATATTACAAACGTCTGACAAAAGTGAAAAATGTAAATTTCCAATTTCAACCAAACATGCTAGAAATGCTCCAATTGAGCTAATTAGCTTATTGTGAGAATATTACAAACGTCTGACAAAACTGAAAATTGTAAATTTCCAATTTCAACCAAACATGCTAGAAATGCTCTAATTGAGCTAATTAGCTTATTGTAATAATATTACAAACGTCTGACAAAACTGAAAAATGTAAATTTCCAATTTCAACCAAACATGCTAGAAATGCTCCAATTGAGCTAATTAGCTTATTGTGTGAATATTACAAACGTCTGACAACACTGAAAAATGTAAATTTCCAATTTCAACCAAACATGCTAGAAATGCTCCAATTGAGCTAATTAGCTTATTGTGTGAATATTACAAACGTCTGACAACACTGAAAAATGTAAATTTCCAATTTCAACCAAACATGCTAGAAATGCTCCAATTGAGCTAATTAGCTTATTGTGTGAATATTACAAACGTCTGACAAAAGTGAAAAATGTAAATTTCCAATTTCAACCAAACATGCTAGAAATGCTCCAATTGAGCTAATTAGCTTATTGTGAGAATATTGCAATTGTCTGACAAAAGCGAAAAATGTAAATTTCCAATTTCAACCAAACATGCTAGAAATGCTCCAATTGAGCTAATTAGCTTATTGTGAGAATATTACAAACGTCTGACAAAAGTGAAAAATGTAAATTTCCAATTTGAACCAAACATGCTAGAAATGCTCCAATTGAGCTAATTAGCTTATTGTGAGAATATTACAAACGTCTGACAAAACTGAAAAATGTAAATTTCCAATTTCAACCAAACATGCTAGAAATGCTCCAATTGAGCTAATTAGCTTATTGTGAGAATATTACAAACGTCTGACAAAAGTGAAAAATGTAAATTTCCAATTTCAACCAAACATGCTAGAATTGCTCAAATTGCGCAAATAAGCCTACTGTAAGAATTTTACAAACGTCTGACAAAAGTGAAAAATGTAAATTTCCAATTTCATTCAAACATGCTAAAAATGCTCCAATTGAGCTAATTAGCTTATTGTGAGAATATTGCAATTGTCTGACAAAAGTGAAAAATGTAAATTTCCAATTTCAACCAAACATGCTAGAAATGCTCCAATTGAGCTAATTAGCTTATTGTGAGAATATTACAAACGTCTGACAAAACTGAAAAATGTAAATTTCCAATTTCAACCAAACATGCTAGAAATGCTCCAATTGAGCTAATTAGCTTATTGTGAGAATATTACAAACGTCTGACAAAACTGAAAAATGTAAATTTCCAATTTCAACCAAACATGCTAGAAATGCTCCAATTGAGCTAGTTAGCTTATTGTGAGAATATTGCAATTGTCTGACAAAAGTGAAAAATGTAAATTTCCAATTTCAACCAAACATGCTAAAAATGCTCCAATTGAGCTAATTAGCTTATTGTGAGAATATTACAAACGTCTGACAAAACTGAAAAATGTAAATTTCCAATTTCAACAAAACATGCTAGAAATGCTCCAATTGAGCTAATTAGCTTATTGTGAGAATATTGCAATTGTCTGACAAAAGTGAAAAATGTAAATTTCCAATTTCAACCAAACATGCTAGAAATGCTCCAATTGAGCTAATTAGCTTATTGTGAGAATATTGCAATTGTCTGACAAAAGTGAAAAATGTAAATTTCCAATTTCAACCAAACATGCTAGAAATGCTCCAATTGAGCTAATTAGCTTATTGTGAGAATATTGCAATTGTCTGACAAAAGTGAAAAATGTAAATTTCCAATTTCAACCAAACATGCTAGAAATGCTCCAATTGAGCTAATTAGCTTATTGTGAGAATATTGCAATTGTCTGACAAAAGTGAAAAATGTAAATTTCCAATTTCAACCAAACATGCTAGAAATGCTCCAATTGAGCTAATTAGCTTATTGTGAGAATATTACAAACGTCTGACAAAACTGAAAAATGTAAATTTCCAATTTCAACCAAACATGCTAGAAATGCTCCAATTGAGCTAATTAGCTTATTGTGAGAATATTACAAACGTCTGACAAAACTGAAAAATGTAAATTTCCAATTTCAACCAAACATGCTAGAAATGCTCCAATTGAGCTAATTAGCTTATTGTGAGAATATTACAAACGTCTGACAACACTGAAAAATGTAAATTTCCAATTTCAACCAAACATGCTAGAAATGCTCCAATTGAGCTAATTAGCTTATTGTGAGAATATTGCAATTGTCTGACAAAAGTGAAAAATGTAAACTTCCAATTTCAACCAAACATGCTAGAAATGCTCCAATTGAGCTAATTAGCTTATTGTGAGAATATTGCAATTGTCTGACAAAAGTGAAAAATGTAAATTTCCAATTTGAACCAAACATGCTAGAAATGCTCCAATTGAGCTAATTAGCTTATTGTGAGAATATTACAAACGTCTGACAGCACTGAAAAATGTAAATTTCCAATTTGAACCAAACATGCTAGAAATGCTCCAATTGAGCTAATTAGCTTATTGTGAGAATATTACAAACGTCTGACAAAACTGAAAAATGTAAATTTCCAATTTCAACCAAACATGCTAGAAATGCTCCAATTGAGCTAATTAGCTTATTGTGAGAATATTACAATTGTCTGGGAAAAGTGAAAAATGTAAATTTCCAATTTCAACCAAACATGCTAGAAATGCTCCAATTAAGCTAATTAGCTTATTGTGAGAATATTACAAACGTCTTACAAAAGTGAAAAATGTAAATTTCCAATTTCAACCAAACATGCTAGAATTGCTCAAATTGCGCAAATAAGCCTACTGTAAGAATTTTACAAACGTCTGACAAAACTGAAAAATGTAAATTTCCAATTTCAACCAAACATGCTAGAAATGCTCCAATTGAGCTAATTAGCTTATTGTGAGAATAATACAAACGTCTGACAACACTGAAAAATGTAAATTTTCAATTTCAACCAAACATGCTAGAAATGCTCCAATTGAGCTAATTAGCTTATTGTGAGAATATTACAAACGTCTGACAACACTGAAAAATGTAAATTTCCAATTTCAACCAAACATGCTAGAAATGCTCCAATTGAGCTAATTAGCTTATTGTGAGAATATTGCAATTGTCTGACAAAAGTGAAAAATGTGAATTTCCAATTTCAACCAAACATGCTAAAAATGCTCCAATTGAGCTAATTAGCTTATTGTGAGAATATTACAAACGTCTGACAAAAGTGAAAAATGTAAATTTCCAATTTCAACCAAACATGCTAGAAATGCTCCAATTGAGCTAATTAGCTTATTGTGAGAATATTACAAACGTCTGACAAAAGTGAAAAATGTAAATTTCCAATTTGAACCAAACATGCTAGAAATGCTCCAATTGAGGTAATTAGCTTATTGTGAGAATATTACAATTGTCTGGGAAAAGTGAAAAATGTAAATTTCCAAATTCAACCAAACATGCTAGAAATGCTCCAATTAAGCTAATTAGCGTATTGTGAGAATATTACAAACGTCTGACAAAAGTGAAAAATGTAAATTTCCAATTTCAACCAAACATGCTAGAATTGCTCAAATTGCGCAAATAAGCCTACTGTAAGAATTTTACAAACGTCTGACAAAAGTGAAAAATGTAAATTTCCAATTTCAACCAAACATGCTAGAAATGCTCCAATTGACCTAATTAGCTTATTGTGAGAATATTGCAATTGTCTAACAAAAGTGAAAGTTGTAAATTTCCAATTTCAACCAAACATGCTAGAAATGCTCCAATTGAGCTAATTAGCTTATTGTGAGAATATTGCAATTGTCTGACAAAAGTGAAAAATGTAAATTTCCAATTTCAACCAAACATGCTAGAAATGCTCCAATTGAGCTAATTAGCTTATTGTGAGAATATTGCAATTGTCTGACAACACTGAAAAATGTAAATTTTCAGTTTCAACGAAACATGCTAGAAATGCTCCAATTGAGCTAATTAGCTTATTGTGAGAATATTACAAACGTCTGACAACACTGAAAAATGTAAATTTCCAATTTCAACCAAACATGCTAGAAATGCTCCAATTGAGCTAATTAGCTTATTGTGAGAATATTTCAATTGTCTGACAAAAGTGAAAAATGTAAATTTCCAATTTCAACCAAACATGCTAGAAATGCTCCAATCGAGCTAATTAGCTTATTGTGAGAATATTGCAATTGTCTGACAAAAGTGAAAAATGTGAATTTCCAATTTCAACCAAACATGCTAGAAATGCTCCAATTGAGCTAATTAGCTTATTGTGTGAATATTACAAACGTCTGACAGAAGTGAAAAATGTAAATTTCCAATTTCAACCAAACATGCTAGAAATGCTCCAATTGAGCTAATTAGCTTATTGTGAGAATATTACAAACGTCTGACAAAACTGAAAAATGTAAATTTCCAATTTCAACCAAACATGCTAGAAATGCTCCAATTGAGCTAATTAGCTTATTGTGAGAATATTACAAACGTCTGACAACACTGAAAAATGTAAATTTCCAATTTCAACCAAACATGCTAGAAATGCTCCAATTGAGCTAATTAGCTTATTGTGAGAATATTGCAGTTGTCTGACAAAAGCGAAAAATGTAAATTTCCAATTTCAACCAAACATGCTAGAATTGCTCAAATTGCGCAAATAAGCCTACTGTAAGAATTTTACAAACGTCTGACAAAAGTGAAAAATGTAAATTTCCAATTTCAACCAAACATGCTAGAAATGCTCCAATTGAGCTAATTAGCTTATTGTGAGAATATTACAAACGTCTGACAAAACTGAAAAATTTAAATTTTCAATTTCAACCAAACATGCTAGAAATGCTCCAATTGAGCTAATTAGCTTATTGTGAGAATATTACAAACGTCTGACAACACTGAAAAATGTAAATTTCCAATTTCAACCAAACATGCTAGAAATGCTCCAATTGAGCTAATTAGCTTATTGTGAAAATATTGCAATTGTCTGACAAAAGTGAAAAATGTAAATTTCCAATTTCAACCAAACATGCTAGAAATGCTCCAATTGAGCTAATTAGCTTATTGTGAGAATATTGCAATTGTCTGACAAAAGTAAAAATGTGAATTTCCAATTTCAACCAAACA
Organism: Watersipora subatra; assembly: GCF_963576615.1. Lineage (NCBI taxonomy): Eukaryota > Metazoa > Bryozoa > Gymnolaemata > Cheilostomatida > Watersiporidae > Watersipora > Watersipora subatra. Next base: position 111,098 of record NW_027045293.1, read on the forward strand.
TGCTAAAAATGCTCCAATTGAGCTAATTAGCTTATTGTGAGAATATTACAAACGTCTGAAAAAGTGAAAAATGTAAATTTCCAATTTCAGCCAAACATGCTAGAAATGCTCCAATTGAGCTAATTAGCTTATTGTGAGAATATTACAAACGTCTGACAAACATGAGAAATGTAAATTTCCAATTTCAACCAAACATGCTAGAAATGCTCTAATTGAGCTAATTAGCTTATTGTGAGAATATTACAAACGTCTGACAAAAGTGAAAAATGTAAATTTCCAATTTCAACCAAACATGCTAGAAATGCTCCAATTGACCTAATTAGCTTATTGTGAGAATATTGCAATTGTCTAACAAAAGTGAAAATTGTAAATTTCCAATTTCAACCAAACATGCTAGAAATGCTCCAATTGAGCTAATTAGCTTATTGTGAGAATATTGCAATTGTCTGACAAAAGTGAAAAATGTAAATTTCCAATTTCAACCAAACATGCTAGAAATGCTCCAATTGAGCTAATTAGCTTATTGTGAGAATATTGCAATTGTCTGACAAAAGTGAAAAATGTAAATTTCCAATTTCAACCAAACATGCTAGAAATGCTCCAATTGAGCTAATTAGCTTATTGTGAGAATATTACAAACGTCTGACAGCACTGAAAAATGTAAATTTCCAATTTGAACCAAACATGCTAGAAATGCTCCAATTGAGCTAATTAGCTTATTGTGAGAATATTACAAACGTCTGACAAAACTGAAAAATGTAAATTTCCAATTTCAACCAAACATGCTAGAAATGCTCCAATTGAGCTAATTAGCTTATTGTGAGAATATTACAAACGTCTGACAACACTGAAAATTGTAAATTTCCAATTTCAACCAAACATGCTAGAAATGCTCCAATTGAGCTAATTAGCTTATTGTGAGAATATTGCAATTGTCTGACAAAAGTGAAAAATGTGAATTTCCAATTTCAACCAAACATGCTAAAAATGCTCCAATTGAGCTAATTAGCTTATTGTGAGAATATTACAAACGTCTGACAAAAGTGAAAAATGTAAATTTCCAATTTCAACCAAACATGCTAGAAATGCTCCAATTGAGCTAATTAGCTTATTGTGAGAATATTACAAACGTCTGACAACACTGAAAATTGTAAATTTCCAATTTCAACCAAACATGCTAGAAATGCTCCAATTGAGCTAATTAGCTTATTGTGAGAATATTGCAATTGTCTGACAAAAGTGAAAAATGTGAATTTCCAATTTCAACCAAACATGCTAAAAATGCTCCAATTGAGCTAATTAGCTTATTGTGAGAATATTACAAACGTCTGACAAAAGTGAAAAATGTAAATTTCCAATTTCAACCAAACATGCTAGAAATGCTCCAATTGAGCTAATTAGCTTATTGTGAGAATATTACAAACGTCTGACAAAAGTGAAAAATGTAAATTTCCAATTTGAACCAAACATGCTAGAAATGCTCCAATTGAGGTAATTAGCTTATTGTGAGAATATTACAATTGTCTGGGAAAAGTGAAAAATGTAAATTTCCAAATTCAACCAAACATGCTAGAAATGCTCAAATTGCGCAAATAAGCCTACTGTAAGAATTTTACAAACGTCTGACAAAAGTGAAAAATGTAAATTTCCAATTTCAACCAAACATGCTAGAAATGCTCCAATTGAGCTAATTAGCTTATTGTGAGAATATTGCAATTGTCTAACAAAAGTGAAAATTGTAAATTTCCAATTTCAACCAAACATGCTAGAAATGCTCCAATTGAGCTAATTAGCTTATTGTGAGAATATTGCAATTGTCTGACAAAAGTGAAAAATGTAAATTTCCAATTTCAACCAAACATGCTAGAAATGCTCCAATTGAGCTAATTAGCTTATTGTGAGAATATTGCAATTGTCTGACAAAAGTGAAAAATGTAAATTTCCAATTTCAACCAAACATGCTAGAAATGCTCCAATTGAGCTAATTAGCTTATTGTGAGAATATTACAATCGTCTGACAAAAGTGAAAAATGTAAATTTCCAATTTGAACCAAACATGCTAGAAATGCTCCAATTGAGCTAATTAGCTTATTGTGAGAATATTACAAACGTCTGACAAAACTGAAAAATGTAAATTTCCAATTTCAACCAAACATGCTAGAAATGCTCCAATTGAGCTAATTAGCTTATTGTGAGAATATTACAAACGTCTGACAAAAGTGAAAAATGTAAATTTCCAATTTCAACCAAACATGCTAGAATTGCTCAAATTGCGCAAATAAGCCTACTGTAAGAATTTTACAAACGTCTGACAAAAGTGAAAAATGTAAATTTCCAATTTCAACCAAACATGCTAAAAATGCTCCAATTGAGCTAATTAGCTTATTGTGAGAATATTGCAATTGTCTGACAAAAGTGAAAAATGTAAATTTCCAATTTCAACCAAACATGCTAAAAATGCTCCAATTGAGCTAATTAGCTTATTGTGAGAATATTACAAACGTCTGACAAAACTGAAAAATGTAAATTTCCAATTTCAACCAAACATGCTAGAAATGCTCCAATTGAGCTAATTAGCTTATTGTGAGAATATTACAAACGTCTGACAAAAGTGAAAAATGTAAATTTCCAATTTCAACCAAACATGCTAGAATTGCTCAAATTGCGCAAATAAGCCTACTGTAAGAATTTTACAAACGTCTGACAAAACTGAAAAATGTAAATTTCCAATTTCAACCAAACATGCTAAAAATGCTCCAGTTGAGCTAATTAGCTTATTGTGAGAATATTGCAATTGTCTGACAAAAGTGAAAAATGTAAATTTCCAATTTCAACCAAACATGCTAAAAATGCTCCAATTGAGCTAATTAGCTTATTGTGAGAATATTACAAACGTCTGACAAAACTGAAAAATGTAAATTTCCAATTTCAACCAAACATGCTAGAAATGCTCCAATTGAGCTAATTAGCTTATTGTGAGAATATTGCAATTGTCTGACAAAAGTGAAAAATGTAAATTTCCAATTTCAAACAAACATGCTAGAAATGCTCCAATTGAGCTAATTAGCTTATTGTGAGAATATTGCAATTGTCTGACAAAAGTGAAAAATGTAAATTTCCAATTTCAACCAAACATGCTAGAAATGCTCCAATTGAGCTAATTAGCTTATTGTGAGAATATTACAAACGTCTGACAAAAGTGAAAAATGTAAATTTCCAATTTCAACCAAACATGCTAGAAATGCTCCAATTGAGCTAATTAGCTTATTGTGAGAATATTACAAACGTCTGACAAAAGTGAAAAATGTAAATTTCCAATTTGAACCAAACATGCTAGAAATGCTCCAATTGAGCTAATTAGCTTATTGTGAGAATATTACAAACGTCTGACAAAACTGAAAAATGTAAATTTCCAATTTCAACCAAACATGCTAGAAATGCTCCAATTGAGCTAATTAGCTTATTGTGAGAATATTACAAACGTCTGACAAAAGTGAAAAATGTAAATTTCCAATTTCAACCAAACATGCTAGAATTGCTCAAATTGCGCAAATAAGCCTACTGTAAGAATTTTACAAACGTCTGACAAAACTGAAAAATGTAAATTTCCAATTTCAACCAAACATGCTAAAAATGCTCCAATTGAGCTAATTAGCTTATTGTGAGAATATTGCAATTGTCTGACAAAAGTGAAAAATGTAAACTTCCAATTTCAACCAAACATGCTAAAAATGCTCCAATTGAGCTAATTAGCTTATTGTGAGAATATTACAAACGTCTGACAAAACTGAAAAATGTAAATTTCCAATTTCAACCAAACATGCTAGAAATGCTCCAATTGAGCTAATTAGCTTATTGTGAGAATATTACAAACGTCTGACAAAAGTGAAAAATGTAAATTTCCAATTTCAACCAAACATGCTAGAATTGCTCAAATTGAGCTAATTAGCTTATTGTGAGAATATTGCAATTGTCTGACAAATGTGAAAAATGTGAATTTCCAATTTCAACCTAACATGCTAGAAATGCTCCAATTGAGCTAATTAGCCTACTGTAAGAATTTTACAAACGTCTGACAAAAGTGAAAAATGTAAATTTCCAATTTCAACCAAACATGCTAGAAATGCTCCAATTGAGCTAATTAGCTTATTGTGAGAATAATACAAACGTCTGACAACACTGAAAAATGTAAATTTTCAATTTCAACGAAACATGCTAGAAATGCTCCAATTGAGCTAATTAGCTTATTGTGAGAATATTACAAACGTCTGACAACACTGAAAAATGTAAATTTCCAATTTCAACCAAACATGCTAGAAATGCTCCAATTGAGCTAATTAGCTTATTGTGAGAATATTTCAATTGTCTGACAAAAGTGAAAAATGTAAATTTCCAATTTCAACCAAACATGCTAGAAATGCTCCAATTGAGCTAATTAGCTTATTGTGAGAATATTGCAATTGTCTGACAAACGTGAAAAATGTGAATTTCCAATTTCAACCAAACATGCTAGAAATGCTCTAATTGAGCTAATTAGCTTATTGTGAGAATATTACAAACGTCTGACAAAAGTGAAAAATGTAAATTTCCAATTTCAACCAAACATGCTAGAAATGCTCCAATTGACCTTATTAGCTTATTGTGAGAATATTGCAATTGTCTAACAAAAGTGAAAATTGTAAATTTCCAATTTCAACCAAACATGCTAGAAATGCTCCAATTGAGCTAATTAGCTTATTGTGAGAATATTGCAATTGTCTGACAAAAGTGAAAAATGTAAACATCCAATTTCAACCAAACATGCTAGAAATGCTCCAATTGAGCTAACTAGCTTATTGTGAGAATATTGCAATTGTCTGACAAAAGTGAAAAATGTAAATTTCCAATTTCAACCAAACATGCTAGAAATGCTCCAATTGAGCTAATTAGCTTATTGTGAGAATATTACAAACGTCTGACAACACTGAAAATTGTAAATTTCCAATTTCAACCAAACATGCTAGAAATGCTCCAATTGAGCTAATTAGCTTATTGTGAGAATATTGCAATTGTCTGACAAAAGTGAAAAATGTGAATTTCCAATTTCAACCAAACATGCTAAAAATGCTCCAATTGAGCTAATTAGCTTATTGTGAGAATATTACAAACGTCTGACAAAAGTGAAAAATGTAAATTTCCAATTTCAACCAAACATGCTAGAAATGCTCCAATTGAGCTAATTAGCTTATTGTGAGAATATTACAAACGTCTGACAACACTGAAAATTGTAAATTTCCAATTTCAACCAAACATGCTAGAAATGCTCCAATTGAGCTAATTAGCTTATTGTGAGAATATTGCAATTGTCTGACAAAAGTGAAAAATGTGAATTTCCAATTTCAACCAAACATGCTAAAAATGCTCCAATTGAGCTAATTAGCTTATTGTGAGAATATTACAAACGTCTGACAAAAGTGAAAAATGTAAATTTCCAATTTCAACCAAACATGCTAGAAATGCTCCAATTGAGCTAATTAGCTTATTGTGAGAATATTACAAACGTCTGACAAAAGTGAAAAATGTAAATTTCCAATTTGAACCAAACATGCTAGAAATGCTCCAATTGAGGTAATTAGCTTATTGTGAGAATATTACAATTGTCTGGGAAAAGTGAAAAATGTAAATTTCCAAATTCAACCAAACATGCTAGAAATGCTCAAATTGCGCAAATAAGCCTACTGTAAGAATTTTACAAACGTCTGACAAAAGTGAAAAATGTAAATTTCCAATTTCAACCAAACATGCTAGAAATGCTCCAATTGACCTAATTAGCTTATTGTGAGAATATTGCAATTGTCTAACAAAAGTGAAAATTGTAAATTTCCAATTTCAACCAAACATGCTAGAAATGCTCCAATTGAGCTAATTAGCTTATTGTGAGAATATTGCAATTGTCTGACAAAAGTGAAAAATGTAAATTTCCAATTTCAACCAAACATGCTAGAAATGCTCCAATTGAGCTAATTAGCTTATTGTGAGAATATTGCAATTGTCTGACAAAAGTGAAAAATGTAAATTTCCAATTTCAACCAAACATGCTAGAAATGCTCCAATTGAGCTAATTAGCTTATTGTGAGAATATTACAATCGTCTGACAAAAGTGAAAAATGTAAATTTCCAATTTGAACCAAACATGCTAGAAATGCTCCAATTGAGCTAATTAGCTTATTGTGAGAATATTACAAACGTCTGACAAAACTGAAAAATGTAAATTTCCAATTTCAACCAAACATGCTAGAAATGCTCCAATTGAGCTAATTAGCTTATTGTGAGAATATTACAAACGTCTGACAAAAGTGAAAAATGTAAATTTCCAATTTCAACCAAACATGCTAGAATTGCTCAAATTGCGCAAATAAGCCTACTGTAAGAATTTTACAAACGTCTGACAAAAGTGAAAAATGTAAATTTCCAATTTCAACCAAACATGCTAAAAATGCTCCAATTGAGCTAATTAGCTTATTGTGAGAATATTGCAATTGTCTGACAAAAGTGAAAAATGTAAATTTCCAATTTCAACCAAACATGCTAAAAATGCTCCAATTGAGCTAATTAGCTTATTGTGAGAATATTACAAACGTCTGACAAAACTGAAAAATGTAAATTTCCAATTTCAACCAAACATGCTAGAAATGCTCCAATTGAGCTAATTAGCTTATTGTGAGAATATTACAAACGTCTGACAAAAGTGAAAAATGTAAATTTCCAATTTCAACCAAACATGCTAGAATTGCTCAAATTGCGCAAATAAGCCTACTGTAAGAATTTTACAAACGTCTGACAAAACTGAAAAATGTAAATTTCCAATTTCAACCAAACATGCTAAAAATGCTCCAGTTGAGCTAATTAGCTTATTGTGAGAATATTGCAATTGTCTGACAAAAGTGAAAAATGTAAATTTCCAATTTCAACCAAACATGCTAAAAATGCTCCAATTGAGCTAATTAGCTTATTGTGAGAATATTACAAACGTCTGACAAAACTGAAAAATGTAAATTTCCAATTTCAACCAAACATGCTAGAAATGCTCCAATTGAGCTAATTAGCTTATTGTGAGAATATTGCAATTGTCTGACAAAAGTGAAAAATGTAAATTTCCAATTTCAAACAAACATGCTAGAAATGCTCCAATTGAGCTAATTAGCTTATTGTGAGAATATTGCAATTGTCTGACAAAAGTGAAAAATGTAAATTTCCAATTTCAACCAAACATGCTAGAAATGCTCCAATTGAGCTAATTAGCTTATTGTGAGAATATTACAAACGTCTGACAAAAGTGAAAAATGTAAATTTCCAATTTCAACCAAACATGCTAGAAATGCTCCAATTGAGCTAATTAGCTTATTGTGAGAATATTACAAACGTCTGACAAAAGTGAAAAATGTAAATTTCCAATTTGAACCAAACATGCTAGAAATGCTCCAATTGAGCTAATTAGCTTATTGTGAGAATATTACAAACGTCTGACAAAACTGAAAAATGTAAATTTCCAATTTCAACCAAACATGCTAGAAATGCTCCAATTGAGCTAATTAGCTTATTGTGAGAATATTACAAACGTCTGACAAAAGTGAAAAATGTAAATTTCCAATTTCAACCAAACATGCTAGAATTGCTCAAATTGCGCAAATAAGCCTACTGTAAGAATTTTACAAACGTCTGACAAAACTGAAAAATGTAAATTTCCAATTTCAACCAAACATGCTAAAAATGCTCCAATTGAGCTAATTAGCTTATTGTGAGAATATTGCAATTGTCTGACAAAAGTGAAAAATGTAAACTTCCAATTTCAACCAAACATGCTAAAAATGCTCCAATTGAGCTAATTAGCTTATTGTGAGAATATTACAAACGTCTGACAAAACTGAAAAATGTAAATTTCCAATTTCAACCAAACATGCTAGAAATGCTCCAATTGAGCTAATTAGCTTATTGTGAGAATATTACAAACGTCTGACAAAAGTGAAAAATGTAAATTTCCAATTTCAACCAAACATGCTAGAATTGCTCAAATTGAGCTAATTAGCTTATTGTGAGAATATTGCAATTGTCTGACAAATGTGAAAAATGTGAATTTCCAATTTCAACCTAACATGCTAGAAATGCTCCAATTGAGCTAATTAGCCTACTGTAAGAATTTTACAAACGTCTGACAAAAGTGAAAAATGTAAATTTCCAATTTCAACCAAACATGCTAGAAATGCTCCAATTGAGCTAATTAGCTTATTGTGAGAATAATACAAACGTCTGACAACACTGAAAAATGTAAATTTTCAATTTCAACGAAACATGCTAGAAATGCTCCAATTGAGCTAATTAGCTTATTGTGAGAATATTACAAACGTCTGACAACACTGAAAAATGTAAATTTCCAATTTCAACCAAACATGCTAGAAATGCTCCAATTGAGCTAATTAGCTTATTGTGAGAATATTTCAATTGTCTGACAAAAGTGAAAAATGTAAATTTCCAATTTCAACCAAACATGCTAGAAATGCTCCAATTGAGCTAATTAGCTTATTGTGAGAATATTGCAATTGTCTGACAAACGTGAAAAATGTGAATTTCCAATTTCAACCAAACATGCTAGAAATGCTCTAATTGAGCTAATTAGCTTATTGTGAGAATATTACAAACGTCTGACAAAAGTGAAAAATGTAAATTTCCAATTTCAACCAAACATGCTAGAAATGCTCCAATTGACCTTATTAGCTTATTGTGAGAATATTGCAATTGTCTAACAAAAGTGAAAATTGTAAATTTCCAATTTCAACCAAACATGCTAGAAATGCTCCAATTGAGCTAATTAGCTTATTGTGAGAATATTGCAATTGTCTGACAAAAGTGAAAAATGTAAACATCCAATTTCAACCAAACATGCTAGAAATGCTCCAATTGAGCTAACTAGCTTATTGTGAGAATATTGCAATTGTCTGACAAAAGTGAAAAATGTAAATTTCCAATTTCAACCAAACATGCTAGAAATGCTCCAATTGAGCTAATTAGCTTATTGTGAGAATATTACAAACGTCTGACAGCACTGAAAAATGTAAATTTCCAATTTGAACCAAACATGCTAGAAACGCTCCAATTGAGCTAATTAGCTTATTGTGAGAATATTACAAACGTCTGACAAAACTGAAAAATGTAAATTTCCAATTTCAACCAAACATGCTAGAAATGCTCCAATTGAGCTAATTAGCTTATTGTGAGAATATTACAATTGTCTGGGAAAAGTGAAAAATGTAAATTTCCAATTTCAACCAAACATGCTAGAAATGCTCCAATTAAGCTAATTAGCTTATTGTGAGAATATTACAAACGTCTTACAAAAGTGAAAAATGTAAATTTCCAATTTCAACCAAACATGCTAGAAATGCTCCAATTGAGCTAATTAGCTTATTGTGAGAATATTACAAACGTCTGACAACACTGAAAAATGTAAATTTCCAATTTCAACCAAACATGCTAGAAATGCTCCAATTGAGCTAATTAGCTTATTGTGAGAATATTGCAATTGTCTGACAAAAGTGAAAAATGTGAATTTCCAATTTCAACCAAACATGCTAAAAATGCTCCAATTGAGCTAATTAGCTTATTGTGAGAATATTACAAACGTCTGACAAAAGTGAAAAATGTAAATTTCCAATTTGAACCAAACATGCTAGAAATGCTCCAATTGAGGTAATTAGCTTATTGTGAGAATATTACAATTGTCTGGGAAAAGTGAAAAATGTAAATTTCCAAATTCAACCAAACATGCTAGAAATGCTCCAATTAAGCTAATTAGCTTATTGTGAGAATATTACAAACGTCTGACAAAAGTGAAAAATGTAAATTTCCAATTTCAACCAAACATGCTAGAATTGCTCAAATTGCGCAAATAAGCCTACTGTAAGAATTTTACAAACGTCTGACAAAAGTGAAAAATGTAAATTTCCAATTTCAACCAAACATGCTAGAAATGCTCCAATTGACCTAATTAGCTTATTGTGAGAATATTGCAATTGTCTAACAAAAGTGAAAATTGTAAATTTCCAATTTCAACCAAACATGCTAGAAATGCTCCAATTGAGCTAATTAGCTTATTGTGAGAATATTGCAATTGTCTGACAAAAGTGAAAAATGTGAATTTCCAATTTCAACCAAACATGCTAAAAATGCTCCAATTGAGCTAATTAGCTTATTGTGAGAATATTACAAACGTCTGACAAAAGTGAAAAATGTAAATTTCCAATTTGAACCAAACATGCTAGAAATGCTCCAATTGAGGTAATTAGCTTATTGTGAGAATATTACAATTGTCTGGGAAAAGTGAAAAATGTAAATTTCCAAATTCAACCAAACATGCTAGAAATGCTCCAATTAAGCTAATTAGCTTATTGTGAGAATATTACAAACGTCTGACAAAAGTGAAAAATGTAAATTTCCAATTTCAACCAAACATGCTAGAATTGCTCAAATTGCGCAAATAAGCCTACTGTAAGAATTTTACAAACGTCTGACAAAAGTGAAAAATGTAAATTTCCAATTTCAACCAAACATGCTAGAAATGCTCCAATTGACCTAATTAGCTTATTGTGAGAATATTGCAATTGTCTAACAAAAGTGGAAATTGTAAATTTCCAATTTCAACCAAACATGCTAGAAATGCTCCAATTGAGCTAATTAGCTTATTGTGAGAATATTGCAATTGTCTGACAAAAGTGAAAAATGTAAATTTCCAATTTCAACCAAACATGCTAGAAATGCTCCAATTGAGCTAATTAGCTTATTGTGAGAATATTGCAATTGTCTGACAAAAGTGAAAAATGTAAATTTCCAATTTCAACCAAACATGCTAGAAATGCTCCAATTGAGCTAATTAGCTTATTGTGAGAATATTACAAACGTCTGACAAAAGTGAAAAATGTAAATTTCCAATTTGAACCAAACATGCTAGAAATGCTCCAATTGAGCTAATTAGCTTATTGTGAGATTATTACAAACGTCTGACAAAACTGAAAAATGTAAATTTCCAATTTCAACCAAACATGCTAGAAATGCTCCAATTGAGCTAATTAGCTTATTGTGAGAATATTACAAACGTCTGACAAAAGTGAAAAATGTAAATTTCCAATTTCAACCAAACATGCTAGAATTGCTCAAATTGCGCAAATAAGCCTACTGTAAGAATTTTACAAACGTCTGACAAAAGTGAAAAATGTAAATTTCCAATTTCAACCAAACATGCTAAAAATGCTCCAATTGAGCTAATTAGCTTATTGTGAGAATATTGCAATTGTCTGACAAAAGTGAAAAATGTAAACTTCCAATTTCAACCAAACATGCTAAAAATGCTCCAATTGAGCTAATTAGCTTATTGTGAGAATATTACAAACGTCTGACAAAACTGAAAAATGTAAATTTCCAATTTCAACCAAACATGCTAGAAATGCTCCAATTGAGCTAATTAGCTTATTGTGAGAATATTACAAACGTCTGACAAAAGTGAAAAATGTAAATTTCCAATTTCAACCAAACATGCTAGAATTGCTCAAATTGCGCAAATAAGCCTACTGTAAGAATTTTACAAACGTCTGACAAAACTGAAAAATGTAAATTTCCAATTTCAACCAAACATGCTAAAAATGCTCCAATTGAGCTAATTAGCTTATTGTGAGAATATTGCAATTGTCTGACAAATGTGAAAAATGTGAATTTCCAATTTCAACCTAACATGCTAGAAATGCTCCAATTGAGCTAATTAGCCTACTGTAAGAATTTTACAAACGTCTGACAAAAGTGAAAAATGTAAATTTCCAATTTCAACCAAACATGCTAGAAATGCTCCAATTGAGCTAATTAGCTTATTGTGAGAATAATACAAACGTCTGACAACACTGAAAAATGTAAATTTTCAATTTCAACGAAACATGCTAGAAATGCTCCAATTGAGCTAATTAGCTTATTGTGAGAATATTACAAACGTCTGACAACACTGAAAAATGTAAATTTCCAATTTCAACCAAACATGCTAGAAATGCTCCAATTGAGCTAATTAGCTTATTGTGAGAATATTTCAATTGTCTGACAAAAGTGAAAAATGTAAATTTCCAATTTCAACCAAACATGCTAGAAATGCTCCAATTGAGCTAATTAGCTTATTGTGAGAATATTGCAATTGTCTGACAAACGTGAAAAATGTGAATTTCCAATTTCAACCAAACATGCTAGAAATGCTCTAATTGAGCTAATTAGCTTATTGTGAGAATATTACAAACGTCTGACAAAAGTGAAAAATGTAAATTTCCAATTTCAACCAAACATGCTAGAAATGCTCCAATTGACCTAATTAGCTTATTGTGAGAATATTGCAATTGTCTAACAAAAGTGAAAATTGTAAATTTCCAATTTCAACCAAACATGCTAGAAATGCTCCAATTGAGCTAATTAGCTTATTGTGAGAATATTGCAATTGTCTAACAAAAGTGAAAATTGTAAATTTCCAATTTCAACCAAACATGCTAGAAATGCTCCAATTGAGCTAATTAGCTTATTGTGAGAATATTGCAATTGTCTGACAAAAGTGAAAAATGTGAATTTCCAATTTCAACCAAACATGCTAAAAATGCTCCAATTGAGCTAATTAGCTTATTGTGAGAATATTACAAACGTCTGACAAAAGTGAAAAATGTAAATTTCCAATTTGAACCAAACATGCTAGAAATGCTCCAATTGAGGTAATTAGCTTATTGTGAGAATATTACAATTGTCTGGGAAAAGTGAAAAATGTAAATTTCCAAATTCAACCAAACATGCTAGAAATGCTCCAATTAAGCTAATTAGCTTATTGTGAGAATATTACAAACGTCTGACAAAAGTGAAAAATGTAAATTTCCAATTTCAACCAAACATGCTAGAATTGCTCAAATTGCGCAAATAAGCCTACTGTAAGAATTTTACAAACGTCTGACAAAAGTGAAAAATGTAAATTTCCAATTTCAACCAAACATGCTAGAAATGCTCCAATTGACCTAATTAGCTTATTGTGAGAATATTGCAATTGTCTAACAAAAGTGGAAATTGTAAATTTCCAATTTCAACCAAACATGCTAGAAATGCTCCAATTGAGCTAATTAGCTTATTGTGAGAATATTGCAATTGTCTGACAAAAGTGAAAAATGTAAATTTCCAATTTCAACCAAACATGCTAGAAATGCTCCAATTGAGCTAATTAGCTTATTGTGAGAATATTGCAATTGTCTGACAAAAGTGAAAAATGTAAATTTCCAATTTCAACCAAACATGCTAGAAATGCTCCAATTGAGCTAATTAGCTTATTGTGAGAATATTACAAACGTCTGACAAAAGTGAAAAATGTAAATTTCCAATTTGAACCAAACATGCTAGAAATGCTCCAATTGAGCTAATTAGCTTATTGTGAGATTATTACAAACGTCTGACAAAACTGAAAAATGTAAATTTCCAATTTCAACCAAACATGCTAGAAATGCTCCAATTGAGCTAATTAGCTTATTGTGAGAATATTACAAACGTCTGACAAAAGTGAAAAATGTAAATTTCCAATTTCAACCAAACATGCTAGAATTGCTCAAATTGCGCAAATAAGCCTACTGTAAGAATTTTACAAACGTCTGACAAAAGTGAAAAATGTAAATTTCCAATTTCAACCAAACATGCTAAAAATGCTCCAATTGAGCTAATTAGCTTATTGTGAGAATATTGCAATTGTCTGACAAAAGTGAAAAATGTAAACTTCCAATTTCAACCAAACATGCTAAAAATGCTCCAATTGAGCTAATTAGCTTATTGTGAGAATATTACAAACGTCTGACAAAACTGAAAAATGTAAATTTCCAATTTCAACCAAACATGCTAGAAATGCTCCAATTGAGCTAATTAGCTTATTGTGAGAATATTACAAACGTCTGACAAAAGTGAAAAATGTAAATTTCCAATTTCAACCAAACATGCTAGAATTGCTCAAATTGCGCAAATAAGCCTACTGTAAGAATTTTACAAACGTCTGACAAAACTGAAAAATGTAAATTTCCAATTTCAACCAAACATGCTAAAAATGCTCCAATTGAGCTAATTAGCTTATTGTGAGAATATTGCAATTGTCTGACAAATGTGAAAAATGTGAATTTCCAATTTCAACCTAACATGCTAGAAATGCTCCAATTGAGCTAATTAGCCTACTGTAAGAATTTTACAAACGTCTGACAAAAGTGAAAAATGTAAATTTCCAATTTCAACCAAACATGCTAGAAATGCTCCAATTGAGCTAATTAGCTTATTGTGAGAATAATACAAACGTCTGACAACACTGAAAAATGTAAATTTTCAATTTCAACGAAACATGCTAGAAATGCTCCAATTGAGCTAATTAGCTTATTGTGAGAATATTACAAACGTCTGACAACACTGAAAAATGTAAATTTCCAATTTCAACCAAACATGCTAGAAATGCTCCAATTGAGCTAATTAGCTTATTGTGAGAATATTTCAATTGTCTGACAAAAGTGAAAAATGTAAATTTCCAATTTCAACCAAACATGCTAGAAATGCTCCAATTGAGCTAATTAGCTTATTGTGAGAATATTGCAATTGTCTGACAAACGTGAAAAATGTGAATTTCCAATTTCAACCAAACATGCTAGAAATGCTCTAATTGAGCTAATTAGCTTATTGTGAGAATATTACAAACGTCTGACAAAAGTGAAAAATGTAAATTTCCAATTTCAACCAAACATGCTAGAAATGCTCCAATTGACCTAATTAGCTTATTGTGAGAATATTGCAATTGTCTAACAAAAGTGAAAATTGTAAATTTCCAATTTCAACCAAACATGCTAGAAATGCTCCAATTGAGCTAATTAGCTTATTGTGAGAATATTGCAATTGTCTGACAAAAGTGAAAAATGTAAACATCCAATTTCAACCAAACATGCTAGAAATGCTCCAATTGAGCTAATTAGCTTATTGTGAGAATATTGCAATTGTCTGACAAAAGTGAAAAATGTAAATTTCCAATTTCAACCAAACATGCTAGAAATGCTCCAATTGAGCTAATTAGCTTATTGTGAGAATATTACAAACGTCTGACAGCACTGAAAAATGTAAATTTCCAATTTGAACCAAACATGCTAGAAATGCTCCAATTGAGCTAATTAGCTTATTGTGAGAATATTACAAACGTCTGACAAAACTGAAAAATGTAAATTTCCAATTTCAACCAAACATGCTAGAAATGCTCCAATTGAGCTAATTAGCTTATTGTGAGAATATTACAATTGACTGGGAAAAGTGAAAAATGTAAATTTCCAATTTCAACCAAACATGCTAGAAATGCTCCAATTAAGCTAATTAGCTTATTGTGAGAATATTACAAACGTCTTACAAAAGTGAAAAATGTAAATTTCCAATTTCAACCAAACATGCTAGAATTGCTCAAATTGCGCAAATAAGCCTACTGTAAGAATTTTACAAACGTCTGACAAAACTGAAAAATGTAAATTTCCAATTTCAACCAAACATGCTAGAAATGCTCCAATTGAGCTAATTAGCTTATTGTGAGAATAATACAAACGTCTGACAACACTGAAAAATGTAAATTTTCAATTTCAACCAAACATGCTAGAAATGCTCCAATTGAGCTAATTAGCTTATTGTGAGAATATTACAAACGTCTGACAACACTGAAAAATGTAAATTTCCAATTTCAACCAAACATGCTAGAAATGCTCCAATTGAGCTAATTAGCTTATTGTGAGAATATTGCAATTGTCTGACAAAAGTGAAAAATGTGAATTTCCAATTTCAACCAAACATGCTAAAAATGCTCCAATTGAGCTAATTAGCTTATTGTGAGAATACTACAAACGTCTGACAAAAGTGAAAAATGTAAATTTCCAATTTCAACCAAACATGCTAGAAATGCTCCAATTGAGCTAATTAGCTTATTGTGAGAATATTACAAACGTCTGACAAAAGTGAAAAATGTAAATTTCCAATTTGAACCAAACATGCTAGAAATGCTCCAATTGAGGTAATTAGCTTATTGTGAGAATATTACAATTGTCTGGGAAAAGTGAAAAATGTAAATTTCCAAATTCAACCAAACATGCTAGAAATGCTCCAATTAAGCTAATTAGCTTATTGTGAGAATATTACAAACGTCTGACAAAAGTGAAAAATGTAAATTTCCAATTTCAACCAAACATGCTAGAATTGCTCAAATTGCGCAAATAAGCCTACTGTAAGAATTTTACAAACGTCTGACAAAAGTGAAAAATGTAAATTTCCAATTTCAACCAAACATGCTAGAAATGCTCCAATTGACCTAATTAGCTTATTGTGAGAATATTGCAATTGTCTAACAAAAGTGATAATTGTAAATTTCCAATTTCAACCAAACATGCTAGAAATGCTCCAATTGAGCTAATTAGCTTATTGTGAGAATATTGCAATTGTCTGACAAAAGTGAAAAATGTAAATTTCCAATTTCAACCAAACATGCTAGAAATGCTCCAATTGAGCTAATTAGCTTATTGTGAGAATAATGCAATTGTCTGACAAAAGTGAAAAATGTAAATTTCCAATTTCAACCAAACATGCTAAAAATGCTCCAATTGAGCTAATTAGCTTATTGTGAGAATAATGCAATTGTCTGACAAAAGTGAAAAATGTAAATTTCCAATTTCAACCAAACATGCTAGAAATGCTCCAATTGAGCTAATTAGCTTATTGTGAGAATAATGCAATTGTCTGACAAAAGTGAAAAATGTAAATTTCCAATTTGAACCAAACATGCTAGAAATGCTCCAATTGAGCTAATTAGCTTATTGTGAGAATATTACAAACGTCTGACAAAACTGAAAAATGTAAATTTCCAATTTCAACCAAACATGCTAGAAATGCTCCAATTGAGCTAATTAGCTTATTGTGAGAATATTACAAACGTCTGACAAAAGTGAAAAATGTAAATTTCCAATTTCAACCAAACATGCTAGAATTGCTCAAATTGCGCAAATAAGCCTACTGTAAGAATTTTACAAACGTCTGACAAAAGTGAAAAATGTAAATTTCCAATTTCATTCAAACATGCTAAAAATGCTCCAATTGAGCTAATTAGCTTATTGTGAGAATATTGCAATTGTCTGACAAAAGTGAAAAATGTAAATTTCCAATTTGAACCAAACATGCTAGAAATGCTCCAATTGAGCTAATTAGCTTATTGTGAGAATATTACAAACGTCTGACAAATGTGAAAAATGTGAATTTCCAATTTCAACCTAACATGCTAGAAATGCTCCAATTGAGCTAATTAGCCTACTGTAAGAATTTTACAAACGTCTGACAAAAGTGAAAAATGTAAATTTCCAATTTCAACCAAACATGCTAGAAATGCTCCAATTGAGCTAATTAGCTTATTGTGAGAATAATACAAACGTCTGACAACACTGAAAAATGTAAATTTTCAATTTCAACGAAACATGCTAGAAATGCTCCAATTGAGCTAATTAGCTTATTGTGAGAATATTACAAACGTCTGACAACACTGAAAAATGTAAATTTCCAATTTCAACCAAACATGCTAGAAATGCTCCAATTGAGCTAATTAGCTTATTGTGAGAATATTTCAATTGTCTGACAAAAGTGAAAAATGTAAATTTCCAATTTCAACCAAACATGCTAGAAATGCTCCAATTGAGCTAATTAGCTTATTGTGAGAATATTGCAATTGTCTGACAAACGTGAAAAATGTGAATTTCCAATTTCAACCAAACATGCTAGAAATGCTCTAATTGAGCTAATTAGCTTATTGTGAGAATATTACAAACGTCTGACAAAAGTGAAAAATGTAAATTTCCAATTTCAACCAAACATGCTAGAAATGCTCCAATTGACCTAATTAGCTTATTGTGAGAATATTGCAATTGTCTAACAAAAGTGAAAATTGTAAATTTCCAATTTCAACCAAACATGCTAGAAATGCTCCAATTGAGCTAATTAGCTTATTGTGAGAATATTGCAATTGTCTGACAAAAGTGAAAAATGTAAACATCCAATTTCAACCAAACATGCTAGAAATGCTCCAATTGAGCTAATTAGCTTATTGTGAGAATATTGCAATTGTCTGACAAAAGTGAAAAATGTAAATTTCCAATTTCAACCAAACATGCTAGAAATGCTCCAATTGAGCTAATTAGCTTATTGTGAGAATATTACAAACGTCTGACAGCACTGAAAAATGTAAATTTCCAATTTGAACCAAACATGCTAGAAATGCTCCAATTGAGCTAATTAGCTTATTGTGAGAATATTACAAACGTCTGACAAAACTGAAAAATGTAAATTTCCAATTTCAACCAAACATGCTAGAAATGCTCCAATTGAGCTAATTAGCTTATTGTGAGAATATTACAATTGTCTGGGAAAAGTGAAAAATGTAAATTTCCAATTTCAACCAAACATGCTAGAAATGCTCCAATTAAGCTAATTAGCTTATTGTGAGAATATTACAAACGTCTTACAAAAGTGAAAAATGTAAATTTCCAATTTCAACCAAACATGCTAGAATTGCTCAAATTGCGCAAATAAGCCTACTGTCAGAATTTTACAAACGTCTGACAAAACTGAAAAATGTAAATTTCCAATTTCAACCAAACATGCTAGAAATGCTCCAATTGAGCTAATTAGCTTATTGTGAGAATAATACAAACGTCTGACAACACTGAAAAATGTAAATTTTCAATTTCAACCAAACATGCTAGAAATGCTCCAATTGAGCTAATTAGCTTATTGTGAGAATATTACAAACGTCTGACAACACTGAAAAATGTAAATTTCCAATTTCAACCAAACATGCTAGAAATGCTCCAATTGAGCTAATTAGCTTATTGTGAGAATATTGCAATTGTCTGACAAAAGTGAAAAATGTGAATTTCCAATTTCAACCAAACATGCTAAAAATGCTCCAATTGAGCTAATTAGCTTATTGTGAGAATATTACAAACGTCTGACAAAAGTGAAAAATGTAAATTTCCAATTTCAACCAAACATGCTAGAAATGCTCCAATTGAGCTAATTAGCTTATTGTGAGAATATTACAAACGTCTGACAAAAGTGAAAAATGTAAATTTCCAATTTGAACCAAACATGCTAGAAATGCTCCAATTGAGGTAATTAGCTTATTGTGAGAATATTACAATTGTCTGGGAAAAGTGAAAAATGTAAATTTCCAAATTCAACCAAACATGCTAGAAATGCTCCAATTAAGCTAATTAGCTTATTGTGAGAATATTACAAACGTCTGACAAAAGTGAAAAATGTAAATTTCCAATTTCAACCAAACATGCTAGAATTGCTCAAATTGCGCAAATAAGCCTACTGTAAGAATTTTACAAACGTCTGACAAAAGTGAAAAATGTAAATTTCCAATTTCAACCAAACATGCTAGAAATGCTCCAATTGACCTAATTAGCTTATTGTGAGAATATTGCAATTGTCTAACAAAAGTGAAAATTGTAAATTTCCAATTTCAACCAAACATGCTAGAAATGCTCCAATTGAGCTAATTAGCTTATTGTGAGAATATTGCAATTGTCTGACAAAAGTGAAAAATGTAAATTTCCAATTTCAACCAAACATGCTAGAAATGCTCCAATTGAGCTAATTAGCTTATTGTGAGAATAATGCAATTGTCTGACAAAAGTGAAAAATGTAAATTTCCAATTTCAACCAAACATGCTAAAAATGCTCCAATTGAGCTAATTAGCTTATTGTGAGAATAATGCAATTGTCTGACAAAAGTGAAAAATGTAAATTTCCAATTTCAACCAAACATGCTAGAAATGCTCCAATTGAGCTAATTAGCTTATTGTGAGAATAATGCAATTGTCTGACAAAAGTGAAAAATGTAAATTTCCAATTTGAACCAAACATGCTAGAAATGCTCCAATTGAGCTAATTAGCTTATTGTGAGAATATTACAAACGTCTGACAAAACTGAAAAATGTAAATTTCCAATTTCAACCAAACATGCTAGAAATGCTCCAATTGAGCTAATTAGCTTATTGTGAGAATATTACAAACGTCTGACAAAAGTGAAAAATGTAAATTTCCAATTTCAACCAAACATGCTAGAATTGCTCAAATTGCGCAAATAAGCCTACTGTAAGAATTTTACAAACGTCTGACAAAAGTGAAAAATGTAAATTTCCAATTTCATTCAAACATGCTAAAAATGCTCCAATTGAGCTAATTAGCTTATTGTGAGAATATTGCAATTGTCTGACAAAAGTGAAAAATGTAAATTTCCAATTTGAACCAAACATGCTAGAAATGCTCCAATTGAGCTAATTAGCTTATTGTGAGAATATTACAAACGTCTGACAAATGTGAAAAATGTGAATTTCCAATTTCAACCTAACATGCTAGAAATGCTCCAATTGAGCTAATTAGCCTACTGTAAGAATTTTACAAACGTCTGACAAAAGTGAAAAATGTAAATTTCCAATTTCAACCAAACATGCTAGAAATGCTCCAATTGAGCTAATTAGCTTATTGTGAGAATAATACAAACGTCTGACAACACTGAAAAATGTAAATTTTCAATTTCAACGAAACATGCTAGAAATGCTCCAATTGAGCTAATTAGCTTATTGTGAGAATATTACAAACGTCTGACAACACTGAAAAATGTAAATTTCCAATTTCAACCAAACATGCTAGAAATGCTCCAATTGAGCTAATTAGCTTATTGTGAGAATATTTCAATTGTCTGACAAAAGTGAAAAATGTAAATTTCCAATTTCAACCAAACATGCTAGAAATGCTCCAATTGAGCTAATTAGCTTATTGTGAGAATATTGCAATTGTCTGACAAACGTGAAAAATGTGAATTTCCAATTTCAACCAAACATGCTAGAAATGCTCTAATTGAGCTAATTAGCTTATTGTGAGAATATTACAAACGTCTGACAAAAGTGAAAAATGTAAATTTCCAATTTCAACCAAACATGCTAGAAATGCTCCAATTGACCTAATTAGCTTATTGTGAGAATATTGCAATTGTCTAACAAAAGTGAAAATTGTAAATTTCCAATTTCAACCAAACATGCTAGAAATGCTCCAATTGAGCTAATTAGCTTATTGTGAGAATATTGCAATTGTCTGACAAAAGTGAAAAATGTAAACATCCAATTTCAACCAAACATGCTAGAAATGCTCCAATTGAGCTAATTAGCTTATTGTGAGAATATTGCAATTGTCTGACAAAAGTGAAAAATGTAAATTTCCAATTTCAACCAAACATGCTAGAAATGCTCCAATTGAGCTAATTAGCTTATTGTGAGAATATTACAAACGTCTGACAGCACTGAAAAATGTAAATTTCCAATTTGAACCAAACATGCTAGAAATGCTCCAATTGAGCTAATTAGCTTATTGTGAGAATATTACAAACGTCTGACAAAACTGAAAAATGTAAATTTCCAATTTCAACCAAACATGCTAGAAATGCTCCAATTGAGCTAATTAGCTTATTGTGAGAATATTACAATTGTCTGGGAAAAGTGAAAAATGTAAATTTCCAATTTCAACCAAACATGCTAGAAATGCTCCAATTAAGCTAATTAGCTTATTGTGAGAATATTACAAACGTCTTACAAAAGTGAAAAATGTAAATTTCCAATTTCAACCAAACATGCTAGAATTGCTCAAATTGCGCAAATAAGCCTACTGTAAGAATTTTACAAACGTCTGACAAAACTGAAAAATGTAAATTTCCAATTTCAACCAAACATGCTAGAAATGCTCCAATTGAGCTAATTAGCTTATTGTGAGAATAATACAAACGTCTGACAACACTGAAAAATGTAAATTTTCAATTTCAACCAAACATGCTAGAAATGCTCCAATTGAGCTAATTAGCTTATTGTGAGAATATTACAAACGTCTGACAACACTGAAAAATGTAAATTTCCAATTTCAACCAAACATGCTAGAAATGCTCCAATTGAGCTAATTAGCTTATTGTGAGAATATTGCAATTGTCTGACAAAAGTGAAAAATGTGAATTTCCAATTTCAACCAAACATGCTAAAAATGCTCCAATTGAGCTAATTAGCTTATTGTGAGAATATTACAAACGTCTGACAAAAGTGAAAAATGTAAATTTCCAATTTCAACCAAACATGCTAGAAATGCTCCAATTGAGCTAATTAGCTTATTGTGAGAATATTACAAACGTCTGACAAAAGTGAAAAATGTAAATTTCCAATTTGAACCAAACATGCTAGAAATGCTCCAATTGAGGTAATTAGCTTATTGTGAGAATATTACAATTGTCTGGGAAAAGTGAAAAATGTAAATTTCCAAATTCAACCAAACATGCTAGAAATGCTCCAATTAAGCTAATTAGCTTATTGTGAGAATATTACAAACGTCTGACAAAAGTGAAAAATGTAAATTTCCAATTTCAACCAAACATGCTAGAATTGCTCAAATTGCGCAAATAAGCCTACTGTAAGAATTTTACAAACGTCTGACAAAAGTGAAAAATGTAAATTTCCAATTTCAACCAAACATGCTAGAAATGCTCCAATTGACCTAATTAGCTTATTGTGAGAATATTGCAATTGTCTAACAAAAGTGAAAATTGTAAATTTCCAATTTCAACCAAACATGCTAGAAATGCTCCAATTGAGCTAATTAGCTTATTGTGAGAATATTGCAATTGTCTGACAAAAGTGAAAAATGTAAATTTCCAATTTCAACCAAACATGCTAGAAATGCTCCAATTGAGCTAATTAGCTTATTGTGAGAATAATGCAATTGTCTGACAAAAGTGAAAAATGTAAATTTCCAATTTCAACCAAACATGCTAGAATTGCTCAAATTGCGCAAATAAGCCTACTGTAAGAATTTTACAAACGTCTGACAAAAGTGAAAAATGTAAATTTCCAATTTCATTCAAACATGCTAAAAATGCTCCAATTGAGCTAATTAGCTTATTGTGAGAATATTGCAATTGTCTGACAAAAGTGAAAAATGTAAATTTCCACTTTGAACCAAACATGCTAGAAATGCTCCAATTGAGCTAATTAGCTTATTGTGAGAATATTACAAACGTCTGACAAAACTGAAAAATGTAAATTTCCAATTTCAACCAAACATGCTAGAAATGCTCCAATTGAGCTAATTAGCTTACTGTTAGAATATTACAAACGTCTGACAAAACTGAAAAATGTAAATTTCCAATTTCAACCAAACATGCTAGAAATGCTCCAATTGAGCTAGTTAGCTTATTGTGAGAATATTGCAATTGTCTGACAAAAGTGAAAAATGTAAATTTCCAATTTCAACCAAACATGCTAAAAATGCTCCAATTGAGCTAATTAGCTTATTGTGAGAATATTACAAACGTCTGACAAAACTGAAAAATGTAAATTTCCAATTTCAACAAAACATGCTAGAAATGCTCCAATTGAGCTAATTAGCTTATTGTGAGAATATTGCAATTGTCTGACAAAAGTGAAAAATGTAAATTTCCAATTTCAACCAAACATGCTAGAAATGCTCCAATTGAGCTAAATAGCCTACTGTAAGAATTTTACAAACGTCTGACAAAAGTGAAAAATGTAAATTTCCAATTTCAACCAAACATGCTAGAAATGCTCCAATTGAGCTAATTAGCTTATTGTGAGAATAATACAAACGTCTGACAACACTGAAAAATGTAAATTTTCAATTTCAACGAAACATGCTAGAAATGCTCCAATTGAGCTAATTAGCTTATTGTGAGAATATTACAAACGTCTGACAACACTGAAAAATGTAAATTTCCAATTTCAACCAAACATGCTAGAAATGCTCCAATTGAGCTAATTAGCTTATTGTGAGAATATTTCAATTGTCTGACAAAAGTGAAAAATGTAAATTTCCAATTTCAACCAAACATGCTAGAAATGCTCCAATTGAGCTAATTAGCTTATTGTGAGAATATTGCAATTGTCTGACAAACGTGAAAAATGTGAATTTCCAATTTCAACCAAACATGCTAGAAATGCTCTAATTGAGCTAATTAGCTTATTGTGAGAATATTACAAACGTCTGACAAAAGTGAAAAATGTAAATTTCCAATTTCAACCAAACATGCTAGAAATGCTCCAATTGACCTAATTAGCTTATTGTGAGAATATTGCAATTGTCTAACAAAAGTGAAAATTGTAAATTTCCAATTTCAACCAAACATGCTAGAAATGCTCCAATTGAGCTAATTAGCTTATTGTGAGAATATTGCAATTGTCTGACAAAAGTGAAAAATGTAAACATCCAATTTCAACCAAACATGCTAGAAATGCTCCAATTGAGCTAATTAGCTTATTGTGAGAATATTGCAATTGTCTGACAAAAGTGAAAAATGTAAATTTCCAATTTCAACCAAACATGCTAGAAATGCTCCAATTGAGCTAATTAGCTTATTGTGAGAATATTACAAACGTCTGACAGCACTGAAAAATGTAAATTTCCAATTTGAACCAAACATGCTAGAAATGCTCCAATTGAGCTAATTAGCTTATTGTGAGAATATTACAAACGTCTGACAAAACTGAAAAATGTAAATTTCCAATTTCAACCAAACATGCTAGAAATGCTCCAATTGAGCTAATTAGCTTATTGTGAGAATATTACAAACGTCTGACAAAAGTGAAAAATGTAAATTTCCAATTTCAACCAAACATGCTAGAATTGCTCAAATTGCGCAAATAAGCCTACTGTAAGAATTTTACAAACGTCTGACAAAAGTGAAAAATGTAAATTTCCAATTTCAACCAAACATGCTAGAAATGCTCCAATTGACCTAATTAGCTTATTGTGAGAATATTGCAATTGTCTAACAAAAGTGAAAATTGTAAATTTCCAATTTCAACCAAACATGCTAGAAATGCTCCAATTGAGCTAATTAGCTTATTGTGAGAATATTGCAATTGTCTGACAAAAGTGAAAAATGTAAATTTCCAATTTCAACCAAACATGCTAGAAATGCTCCAATTGAGCTAATTAGCTTATTGTGAGAATAATGCAATTGTCTGACAAAAGTGAAAAATGTAAATTTCCAATTTCAACCAAACATGCTAGAATTGCTCAAATTGCGCAAATAAGCCTACTGTAAGAATTTTACAAACGTCTGACAAAAGTGAAAAATGTAAATTTCCAATTTCATTCAAACATGCTAAAAATGCTCCAATTGAGCTAATTAGCTTATTGTGAGAATATTGCAATTGTCTGACAAAAGTGAAAAATGTAAATTTCCACTTTGAACCAAACATGCTAGAAATGCTCCAATTGAGCTAATTAGCTTATTGTGAGAATATTACAAACGTCTGACAAAACTGAAAAATGTAAATTTCCAATTTCAACCAAACATGCTAGAAATGCTCCAATTGAGCTAATTAGCTTATTGTGAGAATATTACAAACGTCTGACAAAAGTGAAAAATGTAAATTTCCAATTTCAACCAAACATGCTAGAATTGCTCAAATTGCGCAAATAAGCCTACTGTAAGAATTTTACAAACGTCTGACAAAAGTGAAAAATGTAAATTTCCAATTTCAACCAAACATGCTAAAAATGCTCCAATTGAGCTAATTAGCTTATTGTGAGAATATTGCAATTGTCTGACAAAAGTGAAAAATGTAAACTTCCAATTTCAACCAAACATGCTAAAAATGCTCCAATTGAGCTAATTAGCTTATTGTGAGAATATTACAAACGTCTGACAAAACTGAAAAATGTAAATTTCCAATTTCAACCAAACATGCTAGAAATGCTCCAATTGAGCTAATTAGCTTATTGTGAGAATATTACAAACGTCTGACAAAAGTGAAAAATGTAAATTTCCAATTTCAACCAAACATGCTAGAATTGCTCAAATTGCGCAAATAAGCCTACTGTAAGAATTTTACAAACGTCTGACAAAACTGAAAAATGTAAATTTCCAATTTCAACCAAACATGCTAAAAATGCTCCAATTGAGCTAATTAGCTTATTGTGAGAATATTGCAATTGTCTGACAAATGTGAAAAATGTGAATTTCCAATTTCAACCTAACATGCTAGAAATGCTCCAATTGAGCTAATTAGCCTACTGTAAGAATTTTACAAACGTCTGACAAAAGTGAAAAATGTAAATTTCCAATTTCAACCAAACATGCTAGAAATGCTCCAATTGAGCTAATTAGCTTATTGTGAGAATAATACAAACGTCTGACAACACTGAAAAATGTAAATTTTCAATTTCAACGAAACATGCTAGAAATGCTCCAATTGAGCTAATTAGCTTATTGTGAGAATATTACAAACGTCTGACAACACTGAAAAATGTAAATTTCCAATTTCAACCAAACATGCTAGAAATGCTCCAATTGAGCTAATTAGCTTATTGTGAGAATATTTCAATTGTCTGACAAAAGTGAAAAATGTAAATTTCCAATTTCAACCAAACATGCTAGAAATGCTCCAATTGAGCTAATTAGCTTATTGTGAGAATATTGCAATTGTCTGACAAACGTGAAAAATGTGAATTTCCAATTTCAACCAAACATGCTAGAAATGCTCTAATTGAGCTAATTAGCTTATTGTGAGAATATTACAAACGTCTGACAAAAGTGAAAAATGTAAATTTCCAATTTCAACCAAACATGCTAGAAATGCTCCAATTGACCTAATTAGCTTATTGTGAGAATATTGCAATTGTCTAACAAAAGTGAAAATTGTAAATTTCCAATTTCAACCAAACATGCTAGAAATGCTCCAATTGAGCTAATTAGCTTATTGTGAGAATATTGCAATTGTCTGACAAAAGTGAAAAATGTAAACATCCAATTTCAACCAAACATGCTAGAAATGCTCCAATTGAGCTAATTAGCTTATTGTGAGAATATTGCAATTGTCTGACAAAAGTGAAAAATGTAAATTTCCAATTTCAACCAAACATGCTAGAAATGCTCCAATTGAGCTAATTAGCTTATTGTGAGAATATTACAAACGTCTGACAGCACTGAAAAATGTAAATTTCCAATTTGAACCAAACATGCTAGAAATGCTCCAATTGAGCTAATTAGCTTATTGTGAGAATATTACAAACGTCTGACAAAACTGAAAAATGTAAATTTCCAATTTCAACCAAACATGCTAGAAATGCTCCAATTGAGCTAATTAGCTTATTGTGAGAATATTACAATTGACTGGGAAAAGTGAAAAATGTAAATTTCCAATTTCAACCAAACATGCTAGAAATGCTCCAATTAAGCTAATTAGCTTATTGTGAGAATATTACAAACGTCTTACAAAAGTGAAAAATGTAAATTTCCAATTTCAACCAAACATGCTAGAATTGCTCAAATTGCGCAAATAAGCCTACTGTAAGAATTTTACAAACGTCTGACAAAACTGAAAAATGTAAATTTCCAATTTCAACCAAACATGCTAGAAATGCTCCAATTGAGCTAATTAGCTTATTGTGAGAATAATACAAACGTCTGACAACACTGAAAAATGTAAATTTTCAATTTCAACCAAACATGCTAGAAATGCTCCAATTGAGCTAATTAGCTTATTGTGAGAATATTACAAACGTCTGACAACACTGAAAAATGTAAATTTCCAATTTCAACCAAACATGCTAGAAATGCTCCAATTGAGCTAATTAGCTTATTGTGAGAATATTGCAATTGTCTGACAAAAGTGAAAAATGTGAATTTCCAATTTCAACCAAACATGCTAAAAATGCTCCAATTGAGCTAATTAGCTTATTGTGAGAATACTACAAACGTCTGACAAAAGTGAAAAATGTAAATTTCCAATTTCAACCAAACATGCTAGAAATGCTCCAATTGAGCTAATTAGCTTATTGTGAGAATATTACAAACGTCTGACAAAAGTGAAAAATGTAAATTTCCAATTTGAACCAAACATGCTAGAAATGCTCCAATTGAGGTAATTAGCTTATTGTGAGAATATTACAATTGTCTGGGAAAAGTGAAAAATGTAAATTTCCAAATTCAACCAAACATGCTAGAAATGCTCCAATTAAGCTAATTAGCTTATTGTGAGAATATTACAAACGTCTGACAAAAGTGAAAAATGTAAATTTCCAATTTCAACCAAACATGCTAGAATTGCTCAAATTGCGCAAATAAGCCTACTGTAAGAATTTTACAAACGTCTGACAAAAGTGAAAAATGTAAATTTCCAATTTCAACCAAACATGCTAGAAATGCTCCAATTGACCTAATTAGCTTATTGTGAGAATATTGCAATTGTCTAACAAAAGTGATAATTGTAAATTTCCAATTTCAACCAAACATGCTAGAAATGCTCCAATTGAGCTAATTAGCTTATTGTGAGAATATTGCAATTGTCTGACAAAAGTGAAAAATGTAAATTTCCAATTTCAACCAAACATGCTAGAAATGCTCCAATTGAGCTAATTAGCTTATTGTGAGAATAATGCAATTGTCTGACAAAAGTGAAAAATGTAAATTTCCAATTTCAACCAAACATGCTAAAAATGCTCCAATTGAGCTAATTAGCTTATTGTGAGAATAATGCAATTGTCTGACAAAAGTGAAAAATGTAAATTTCCAATTTCAACCAAACATGCTAGAAATGCTCCAATTGAGCTAATTAGCTTATTGTGAGAATAATGCAATTGTCTGACAAAAGTGAAAAATGTAAATTTCCAATTTGAACCAAACATGCTAGAAATGCTCCAATTGAGCTAATTAGCTTATTGTGAGAATATTACAAACGTCTGACAAAACTGAAAAATGTAAATTTCCAATTTCAACCAAACATGCTAGAAATGCTCCAATTGAGCTAATTAGCTTATTGTGAGAATATTACAAACGTCTGACAAAAGTGAAAAATGTAAATTTCCAATTTCAACCAAACATGCTAGAATTGCTCAAATTGCGCAAATAAGCCTACTGTAAGAATTTTACAAACGTCTGACAAAAGTGAAAAATGTAAATTTCCAATTTCATTCAAACATGCTAAAAATGCTCCAATTGAGCTAATTAGCTTATTGTGAGAATATTGCAATTGTCTGACAAAAGTGAAAAATGTAAATTTCCAATTTGAACCAAACATGCTAGAAATGCTCCAATTGAGCTAATTAGCTTATTGTGAGAATATTACAAACGTCTGACAAATGTGAAAAATGTGAATTTCCAATTTCAACCTAACATGCTAGAAATGCTCCAATTGAGCTAATTAGCCTACTGTAAGAATTTTACAAACGTCTGACAAAAGTGAAAAATGTAAATTTCCAATTTCAACCAAACATGCTAGAAATGCTCCAATTGAGCTAATTAGCTTATTGTGAGAATAATACAAACGTCTGACAACACTGAAAAATGTAAATTTTCAATTTCAACGAAACATGCTAGAAATGCTCCAATTGAGCTAATTAGCTTATTGTGAGAATATTACAAACGTCTGACAACACTGAAAAATGTAAATTTCCAATTTCAACCAAACATGCTAGAAATGCTCCAATTGAGCTAATTAGCTTATTGTGAGAATATTTCAATTGTCTGACAAAAGTGAAAAATGTAAATTTCCAATTTCAACCAAACATGCTAGAAATGCTCCAATTGAGCTAATTAGCTTATTGTGAGAATATTGCAATTGTCTGACAAACGTGAAAAATGTGAATTTCCAATTTCAACCAAACATGCTAGAAATGCTCTAATTGAGCTAATTAGCTTATTGTGAGAATATTACAAACGTCTGACAAAAGTGAAAAATGTAAATTTCCAATTTCAACCAAACATGCTAGAAATGCTCCAATTGACCTAATTAGCTTATTGTGAGAATATTGCAATTGTCTAACAAAAGTGAAAATTGTAAATTTCCAATTTCAACCAAACATGCTAGAAATGCTCCAATTGAGCTAATTAGCTTATTGTGAGAATATTGCAATTGTCTGACAAAAGTGAAAAATGTAAACATCCAATTTCAACCAAACATGCTAGAAATGCTCCAATTGAGCTAATTAGCTTATTGTGAGAATATTGCAATTGTCTGACAAAAGTGAAAAATGTAAATTTCCAATTTCAACCAAACATGCTAGAAATGCTCCAATTGAGCTAATTAGCTTATTGTGAGAATATTACAAACGTCTGACAGCACTGAAAAATGTAAATTTCCAATTTGAACCAAACATGCTAGAAATGCTCCAATTGAGCTAATTAGCTTATTGTGAGAATATTACAAACGTCTGACAAAACTGAAAAATGTAAATTTCCAATTTCAACCAAACATGCTAGAAATGCTCCAATTGAGCTAATTAGCTTATTGTGAGAATATTACAATTGTCTGGGAAAAGTGAAAAATGTAAATTTCCAATTTCAACCAAACATGCTAGAAATGCTCCAATTAAGCTAATTAGCTTATTGTGAGAATATTACAAACGTCTTACAAAAGTGAAAAATGTAAATTTCCAATTTCAACCAAACATGCTAGAATTGCTCAAATTGCGCAAATAAGCCTACTGTCAGAATTTTACAAACGTCTGACAAAACTGAAAAATGTAAATTTCCAATTTCAACCAAACATGCTAGAAATGCTCCAATTGAGCTAATTAGCTTATTGTGAGAATAATACAAACGTCTGACAACACTGAAAAATGTAAATTTTCAATTTCAACCAAACATGCTAGAAATGCTCCAATTGAGCTAATTAGCTTATTGTGAGAATATTACAAACGTCTGACAACACTGAAAAATGTAAATTTCCAATTTCAACCAAACATGCTAGAAATGCTCCAATTGAGCTAATTAGCTTATTGTGAGAATATTGCAATTGTCTGACAAAAGTGAAAAATGTGAATTTCCAATTTCAACCAAACATGCTAAAAATGCTCCAATTGAGCTAATTAGCTTATTGTGAGAATATTACAAACGTCTGACAAAAGTGAAAAATGTAAATTTCCAATTTCAACCAAACATGCTAGAAATGCTCCAATTGAGCTAATTAGCTTATTGTGAGAATATTACAAACGTCTGACAAAAGTGAAAAATGTAAATTTCCAATTTGAACCAAACATGCTAGAAATGCTCCAATTGAGGTAATTAGCTTATTGTGAGAATATTACAATTGTCTGGGAAAAGTGAAAAATGTAAATTTCCAAATTCAACCAAACATGCTAGAAATGCTCCAATTAAGCTAATTAGCTTATTGTGAGAATATTACAAACGTCTGACAAAAGTGAAAAATGTAAATTTCCAATTTCAACCAAACATGCTAGAATTGCTCAAATTGCGCAAATAAGCCTACTGTAAGAATTTTACAAACGTCTGACAAAAGTGAAAAATGTAAATTTCCAATTTCAACCAAACATGCTAGAAATGCTCCAATTGACCTAATTAGCTTATTGTGAGAATATTGCAATTGTCTAACAAAAGTGAAAATTGTAAATTTCCAATTTCAACCAAACATGCTAGAAATGCTCCAATTGAGCTAATTAGCTTATTGTGAGAATATTGCAATTGTCTGACAAAAGTGAAAAATGTAAATTTCCAATTTCAACCAAACATGCTAGAAATGCTCCAATTGAGCTAATTAGCTTATTGTGAGAATAATGCAATTGTCTGACAAAAGTGAAAAATGTAAATTTCCAATTTCAACCAAACATGCTAAAAATGCTCCAATTGAGCTAATTAGCTTATTGTGAGAATAATGCAATTGTCTGACAAAAGTGAAAAATGTAAATTTCCAATTTCAACCAAACATGCTAGAAATGCTCCAATTGAGCTAATTAGCTTATTGTGAGAATAATGCAATTGTCTGACAAAAGTGAAAAATGTAAATTTCCAATTTGAACCAAACATGCTAGAAATGCTCCAATTGAGCTAATTAGCTTATTGTGAGAATATTACAAACGTCTGACAAAACTGAAAAATGTAAATTTCCAATTTCAACCAAACATGCTAGAAATGCTCCAATTGAGCTAATTAGCTTATTGTGAGAATATTACAAACGTCTGACAAAAGTGAAAAATGTAAATTTCCAATTTCAACCAAACATGCTAGAATTGCTCAAATTGCGCAAATAAGCCTACTGTAAGAATTTTACAAACGTCTGACAAAAGTGAAAAATGTAAATTTCCAATTTCATTCAAACATGCTAAAAATGCTCCAATTGAGCTAATTAGCTTATTGTGAGAATATTGCAATTGTCTGACAAAAGTGAAAAATGTAAATTTCCAATTTGAACCAAACATGCTAGAAATGCTCCAATTGAGCTAATTAGCTTATTGTGAGAATATTACAAACGTCTGACAAATGTGAAAAATGTGAATTTCCAATTTCAACCTAACATGCTAGAAATGCTCCAATTGAGCTAATTAGCCTACTGTAAGAATTTTACAAACGTCTGACAAAAGTGAAAAATGTAAATTTCCAATTTCAACCAAACATGCTAGAAATGCTCCAATTGAGCTAATTAGCTTATTGTGAGAATAATACAAACGTCTGACAACACTGAAAAATGTAAATTTTCAATTTCAACGAAACATGCTAGAAATGCTCCAATTGAGCTAATTAGCTTATTGTGAGAATATTACAAACGTCTGACAACACTGAAAAATGTAAATTTCCAATTTCAACCAAACATGCTAGAAATGCTCCAATTGAGCTAATTAGCTTATTGTGAGAATATTTCAATTGTCTGACAAAAGTGAAAAATGTAAATTTCCAATTTCAACCAAACATGCTAGAAATGCTCCAATTGAGCTAATTAGCTTATTGTGAGAATATTGCAATTGTCTGACAAACGTGAAAAATGTGAATTTCCAATTTCAACCAAACATGCTAGAAATGCTCTAATTGAGCTAATTAGCTTATTGTGAGAATATTACAAACGTCTGACAAAAGTGAAAAATGTAAATTTCCAATTTCAACCAAACATGCTAGAAATGCTCCAATTGACCTAATTAGCTTATTGTGAGAATATTGCAATTGTCTAACAAAAGTGAAAATTGTAAATTTCCAATTTCAACCAAACATGCTAGAAATGCTCCAATTGAGCTAATTAGCTTATTGTGAGAATATTGCAATTGTCTGACAAAAGTGAAAAATGTAAACATCCAATTTCAACCAAACATGCTAGAAATGCTCCAATTGAGCTAATTAGCTTATTGTGAGAATATTGCAATTGTCTGACAAAAGTGAAAAATGTAAATTTCCAATTTCAACCAAACATGCTAGAAATGCTCCAATTGAGCTAATTAGCTTATTGTGAGAATATTACAAACGTCTGACAGCACTGAAAAATGTAAATTTCCAATTTGAACCAAACATGCTAGAAATGCTCCAATTGAGCTAATTAGCTTATTGTGAGAATATTACAAACGTCTGACAAAACTGAAAAATGTAAATTTCCAATTTCAACCAAACATGCTAGAAATGCTCCAATTGAGCTAATTAGCTTATTGTGAGAATATTACAATTGTCTGGGAAAAGTGAAAAATGTAAATTTCCAATTTCAACCAAACATGCTAGAAATGCTCCAATTAAGCTAATTAGCTTATTGTGAGAATATTACAAACGTCTTACAAAAGTGAAAAATGTAAATTTCCAATTTCAACCAAACATGCTAGAATTGCTCAAATTGCGCA
The DNA here is from genome assembly GCF_963576615.1 of Watersipora subatra. NCBI lineage: Eukaryota > Metazoa > Bryozoa > Gymnolaemata > Cheilostomatida > Watersiporidae > Watersipora > Watersipora subatra. The sequence continues at coordinate 144,833 of NW_027045293.1, forward strand.
AATAAGCCTACTGTAAGAATTTTACAAACGTCTGACAAAACTGAAAAATGTAAATTTCCAATTTCAACCAAACATGCTAGAAATGCTCCAATTGAGCTAATTAGCTTATTGTGAGAATAATACAAACGTCTGACAACACTGAAAAATGTAAATTTTCAATTTCAACCAAACATGCTAGAAATGCTCCAATTGAGCTAATTAGCTTATTGTGAGAATATTACAAACGTCTGACAACACTGAAAAATGTAAATTTCCAATTTCAACCAAACATGCTAGAAATGCTCCAATTGAGCTAATTAGCTTATTGTGAGAATATTGCAATTGTCTGACAAAAGTGAAAAATGTGAATTTCCAATTTCAACCAAACATGCTAAAAATGCTCCAATTGAGCTAATTAGCTTATTGTGAGAATATTACAAACGTCTGACAAAAGTGAAAAATGTAAATTTCCAATTTCAACCAAACATGCTAGAAATGCTCCAATTGAGCTAATTAGCTTATTGTGAGAATATTACAAACGTCTGACAAAAGTGAAAAATGTAAATTTCCAATTTGAACCAAACATGCTAGAAATGCTCCAATTGAGGTAATTAGCTTATTGTGAGAATATTACAATTGTCTGGGAAAAGTGAAAAATGTAAATTTCCAAATTCAACCAAACATGCTAGAAATGCTCCAATTAAGCTAATTAGCTTATTGTGAGAATATTACAAACGTCTGACAAAAGTGAAAAATGTAAATTTCCAATTTCAACCAAACATGCTAGAATTGCTCAAATTGCGCAAATAAGCCTACTGTAAGAATTTTACAAACGTCTGACAAAAGTGAAAAATGTAAATTTCCAATTTCAACCAAACATGCTAGAAATGCTCCAATTGACCTAATTAGCTTATTGTGAGAATATTGCAATTGTCTAACAAAAGTGAAAATTGTAAATTTCCAATTTCAACCAAACATGCTAGAAATGCTCCAATTGAGCTAATTAGCTTATTGTGAGAATATTGCAATTGTCTGACAAAAGTGAAAAATGTAAATTTCCAATTTCAACCAAACATGCTAGAAATGCTCCAATTGAGCTAATTAGCTTATTGTGAGAATAATGCAATTGTCTGACAAAAGTGAAAAATGTAAATTTCCAATTTCAACCAAACATGCTAGAATTGCTCAAATTGCGCAAATAAGCCTACTGTAAGAATTTTACAAACGTCTGACAAAAGTGAAAAATGTAAATTTCCAATTTCATTCAAACATGCTAAAAATGCTCCAATTGAGCTAATTAGCTTATTGTGAGAATATTGCAATTGTCTGACAAAAGTGAAAAATGTAAATTTCCACTTTGAACCAAACATGCTAGAAATGCTCCAATTGAGCTAATTAGCTTATTGTGAGAATATTACAAACGTCTGACAAAACTGAAAAATGTAAATTTCCAATTTCAACCAAACATGCTAGAAATGCTCCAATTGAGCTAATTAGCTTACTGTTAGAATATTACAAACGTCTGACAAAACTGAAAAATGTAAATTTCCAATTTCAACCAAACATGCTAGAAATGCTCCAATTGAGCTAGTTAGCTTATTGTGAGAATATTGCAATTGTCTGACAAAAGTGAAAAATGTAAATTTCCAATTTCAACCAAACATGCTAAAAATGCTCCAATTGAGCTAATTAGCTTATTGTGAGAATATTACAAACGTCTGACAAAACTGAAAAATGTAAATTTCCAATTTCAACAAAACATGCTAGAAATGCTCCAATTGAGCTAATTAGCTTATTGTGAGAATATTGCAATTGTCTGACAAAAGTGAAAAATGTAAATTTCCAATTTCAACCAAACATGCTAGAAATGCTCCAATTGAGCTAAATAGCCTACTGTAAGAATTTTACAAACGTCTGACAAAAGTGAAAAATGTAAATTTCCAATTTCAACCAAACATGCTAGAAATGCTCCAATTGAGCTAATTAGCTTATTGTGAGAATAATACAAACGTCTGACAACACTGAAAAATGTAAATTTTCAATTTCAACGAAACATGCTAGAAATGCTCCAATTGAGCTAATTAGCTTATTGTGAGAATATTACAAACGTCTGACAACACTGAAAAATGTAAATTTCCAATTTCAACCAAACATGCTAGAAATGCTCCAATTGAGCTAATTAGCTTATTGTGAGAATATTTCAATTGTCTGACAAAAGTGAAAAATGTAAATTTCCAATTTCAACCAAACATGCTAGAAATGCTCCAATTGAGCTAATTAGCTTATTGTGAGAATATTGCAATTGTCTGACAAACGTGAAAAATGTGAATTTCCAATTTCAACCAAACATGCTAGAAATGCTCTAATTGAGCTAATTAGCTTATTGTGAGAATATTACAAACGTCTGACAAAAGTGAAAAATGTAAATTTCCAATTTCAACCAAACATGCTAGAAATGCTCCAATTGACCTAATTAGCTTATTGTGAGAATATTGCAATTGTCTAACAAAAGTGAAAATTGTAAATTTCCAATTTCAACCAAACATGCTAGAAATGCTCCAATTGAGCTAATTAGCTTATTGTGAGAATATTGCAATTGTCTGACAAAAGTGAAAAATGTAAACATCCAATTTCAACCAAACATGCTAGAAATGCTCCAATTGAGCTAATTAGCTTATTGTGAGAATATTGCAATTGTCTGACAAAAGTGAAAAATGTAAATTTCCAATTTCAACCAAACATGCTAGAAATGCTCCAATTGAGCTAATTAGCTTATTGTGAGAATATTACAAACGTCTTACAAAAGTGAAAAATGTAAATTTCCAATTTCAACCAAACATGCTAGAATTGCTCAAATTGCGCAAATAAGCCTACTGTCAGAATTTTACAAACGTCTGACAAAACTGAAAAATGTAAATTTCCAATTTCAACCAAACATGCTAGAAATGCTCCAATTGAGCTAATTAGCTTATTGTGAGAATAATACAAACGTCTGACAACACTGAAAAATGTAAATTTCCAATTTCAACCAAACATGCTAGAAATGCTCCAATTGAGCTAATTAGCTTATTGTGAGAATAATACAAACGTCTGACAACACTGAAAAATGTAAATTTTCAATTTCAACCAAACATGCTAGAAATGCTCCAATTGAGCTAATTAGCTTATTGTGAGAATATTACAAACGTCTGACAACACTGAAAAATGTAAATTTCCAATTTCAACCAAACATGCTAGAAATGCTCCAATTGAGCTAATTAGCTTATTGTGAGAATATTGCAATTGTCTGACAAAAGTGAAAAATGTGAATTTCCAATTTCAACCAAACATGCTAAAAATGCTCCAATTGAGCTAATTAGCTTATTGTGAGAATATTACAAACGTCTGACAAAAGTGAAAAATGTAAATTTCCAATTTCAACCAAACATGCTAGAAATGCTCCAATTGAGCTAATTAGCTTATTGTGAGAATATTACAAACGTCTGACAAAAGTGAAAAATGTAAATTTCCAATTTGAACCAAACATGCTAGAAATGCTCCAATTGAGGTAATTAGCTTATTGTGAGAATATTACAATTGTCTGGGAAAAGTGAAAAATGTAAATTTCCAAATTCAACCAAACATGCTAGAAATGCTCCAATTAAGCTAATTAGCTTATTGTGAGAATATTACAAACGTCTGACAAAAGTGAAAAATGTAAATTTCCAATTTCAACCAAACATGCTAGAATTGCTCAAATTGCGCAAATAAGCCTACTGTAAGAATTTTACAAACGTCTGACAAAAGTGAAAAATGTAAATTTCCAATTTCAACCAAACATGCTAGAAATGCTCCAATTGACCTAATTAGCTTATTGTGAGAATATTGCAATTGTCTAACAAAAGTGAAAATTGTAAATTTCCAATTTCAACCAAACATGCTAGAAATGCTCCAATTGAGCTAATTAGCTTATTGTGAGAATATTGCAATTGTCTGACAAAAGTGAAAAATGTAAATTTCCAATTTCAACCAAACATGCTAGAAATGCTCCAATTGAGCTAATTAGCTTATTGTGAGAATAATGCAATTGTCTGACAAAAGTGAAAAATGTAAATTTCCAATTTCAACCAAACATGCTAAAAATGCTCCAATTGAGCTAATTAGCTTATTGTGAGAATAATGCAATTGTCTGACAAAAGTGAAAAATGTAAATTTCCAATTTCAACCAAACATGCTAGAAATGCTCCAATTGAGCTAATTAGCTTATTGTGAGAATAATGCAATTGTCTGACAAAAGTGAAAAATGTAAATTTCCAATTTGAACCAAACATGCTAGAAATGCTCCAATTGAGCTAATTAGCTTATTGTGAGAATATTACAAACGTCTGACAAAACTGAAAAATGTAAATTTCCAATTTCAACCAAACATGCTAGAAATGCTCCAATTGAGCTAATTAGCTTATTGTGAGAATATTACAAACGTCTGACAAAAGTGAAAAATGTAAATTTCCAATTTCAACCAAACATGCTAGAATTGCTCAAATTGCGCAAATAAGCCTACTGTAAGAATTTTACAAACGTCTGACAAAAGTGAAAAATGTAAATTTCCAATTTCATTCAAACATGCTAAAAATGCTCCAATTGAGCTAATTAGCTTATTGTGAGAATATTGCAATTGTCTGACAAAAGTGAAAAATGTAAATTTCCAATTTGAACCAAACATGCTAGAAATGCTCCAATTGAGCTAATTAGCTTATTGTGAGAATATTACAAACGTCTGACAAATGTGAAAAATGTGAATTTCCAATTTCAACCTAACATGCTAGAAATGCTCCAATTGAGCTAATTAGCCTACTGTAAGAATTTTACAAACGTCTGACAAAAGTGAAAAATGTAAATTTCCAATTTCAACCAAACATGCTAGAAATGCTCCAATTGAGCTAATTAGCTTATTGTGAGAATAATACAAACGTCTGACAACACTGAAAAATGTAAATTTTCAATTTCAACGAAACATGCTAGAAATGCTCCAATTGAGCTAATTAGCTTATTGTGAGAATATTACAAACGTCTGACAACACTGAAAAATGTAAATTTCCAATTTCAACCAAACATGCTAGAAATGCTCCAATTGAGCTAATTAGCTTATTGTGAGAATATTTCAATTGTCTGACAAAAGTGAAAAATGTAAATTTCCAATTTCAACCAAACATGCTAGAAATGCTCCAATTGAGCTAATTAGCTTATTGTGAGAATATTGCAATTGTCTGACAAACGTGAAAAATGTGAATTTCCAATTTCAACCAAACATGCTAGAAATGCTCTAATTGAGCTAATTAGCTTATTGTGAGAATATTACAAACGTCTGACAAAAGTGAAAAATGTAAATTTCCAATTTCAACCAAACATGCTAGAAATGCTCCAATTGACCTAATTAGCTTATTGTGAGAATATTGCAATTGTCTAACAAAAGTGAAAATTGTAAATTTCCAATTTCAACCAAACATGCTAGAAATGCTCCAATTGAGCTAATTAGCTTATTGTGAGAATATTGCAATTGTCTGACAAAAGTGAAAAATGTAAACATCCAATTTCAACCAAACATGCTAGAAATGCTCCAATTGAGCTAATTAGCTTATTGTGAGAATATTGCAATTGTCTGACAAAAGTGAAAAATGTAAATTTCCAATTTCAACCAAACATGCTAGAAATGCTCCAATTGAGCTAATTAGCTTATTGTGAGAATATTACAAACGTCTGACAGCACTGAAAAATGTAAATTTCCAATTTGAACCAAACATGCTAGAAATGCTCCAATTGAGCTAATTAGCTTATTGTGAGAATATTACAAACGTCTGACAAAACTGAAAAATGTAAATTTCCAATTTCAACCAAACATGCTAGAAATGCTCCAATTGAGCTAATTAGCTTATTGTGAGAATATTACAATTGTCTGGGAAAAGTGAAAAATGTAAATTTCCAATTTCAACCAAACATGCTAGAAATGCTCCAATTAAGCTAATTAGCTTATTGTGAGAATATTACAAACGTCTTACAAAAGTGAAAAATGTAAATTTCCAATTTCAACCAAACATGCTAGAATTGCTCAAATTGCGCAAATAAGCCTACTGTAAGAATTTTACAAACGTCTGACAAAACTGAAAAATGTAAATTTCCAATTTCAACCAAACATGCTAGAAATGCTCCAATTGAGCTAATTAGCTTATTGTGAGAATAATACAAACGTCTGACAACACTGAAAAATGTAAATTTTCAATTTCAACCAAACATGCTAGAAATGCTCCAATTGAGCTAATTAGCTTATTGTGAGAATATTACAAACGTCTGACAACACTGAAAAATGTAAATTTCCAATTTCAACCAAACATGCTAGAAATGCTCCAATTGAGCTAATTAGCTTATTGTGAGAATATTGCAATTGTCTGACAAAAGTGAAAAATGTGAATTTCCAATTTCAACCAAACATGCTAAAAATGCTCCAATTGAGCTAATTAGCTTATTGTGAGAATATTACAAACGTCTGACAAAAGTGAAAAATGTAAATTTCCAATTTCAACCAAACATGCTAGAAATGCTCCAATTGAGCTAATTAGCTTATTGTGAGAATATTACAAACGTCTGACAAAAGTGAAAAATGTAAATTTCCAATTTGAACCAAACATGCTAGAAATGCTCCAATTGAGGTAATTAGCTTATTGTGAGAATATTACAATTGTCTGGGAAAAGTGAAAAATGTAAATTTCCAAATTCAACCAAACATGCTAGAAATGCTCCAATTAAGCTAATTAGCTTATTGTGAGAATATTACAAACGTCTGACAAAAGTGAAAAATGTAAATTTCCAATTTCAACCAAACATGCTAGAATTGCTCAAATTGCGCAAATAAGCCTACTGTAAGAATTTTACAAACGTCTGACAAAAGTGAAAAATGTAAATTTCCAATTTCAACCAAACATGCTAGAAATGCTCCAATTGACCTAATTAGCTTATTGTGAGAATATTGCAATTGTCTAACAAAAGTGAAAATTGTAAATTTCCAATTTCAACCAAACATGCTAGAAATGCTCCAATTGAGCTAATTAGCTTATTGTGAGAATATTGCAATTGTCTGACAAAAGTGAAAAATGTAAATTTCCAATTTCAACCAAACATGCTAGAAATGCTCCAATTGAGCTAATTAGCTTATTGTGAGAATAATGCAATTGTCTGACAAAAGTGAAAAATGTAAATTTCCAATTTCAACCAAACATGCTAGAATTGCTCAAATTGCGCAAATAAGCCTACTGTAAGAATTTTACAAACGTCTGACAAAAGTGAAAAATGTAAATTTCCAATTTCATTCAAACATGCTAAAAATGCTCCAATTGAGCTAATTAGCTTATTGTGAGAATATTGCAATTGTCTGACAAAAGTGAAAAATGTAAATTTCCACTTTGAACCAAACATGCTAGAAATGCTCCAATTGAGCTAATTAGCTTATTGTGAGAATATTACAAACGTCTGACAAAACTGAAAAATGTAAATTTCCAATTTCAACCAAACATGCTAGAAATGCTCCAATTGAGCTAATTAGCTTACTGTTAGAATATTACAAACGTCTGACAAAACTGAAAAATGTAAATTTCCAATTTCAACCAAACATGCTAGAAATGCTCCAATTGAGCTAGTTAGCTTATTGTGAGAATATTGCAATTGTCTGACAAAAGTGAAAAATGTAAATTTCCAATTTCAACCAAACATGCTAAAAATGCTCCAATTGAGCTAATTAGCTTATTGTGAGAATATTACAAACGTCTGACAAAACTGAAAAATGTAAATTTCCAATTTCAACAAAACATGCTAGAAATGCTCCAATTGAGCTAATTAGCTTATTGTGAGAATATTGCAATTGTCTGACAAAAGTGAAAAATGTAAATTTCCAATTTCAACCAAACATGCTAGAAATGCTCCAATTGAGCTAAATAGCCTACTGTAAGAATTTTACAAACGTCTGACAAAAGTGAAAAATGTAAATTTCCAATTTCAACCAAACATGCTAGAAATGCTCCAATTGAGCTAATTAGCTTATTGTGAGAATAATACAAACGTCTGACAACACTGAAAAATGTAAATTTTCAATTTCAACGAAACATGCTAGAAATGCTCCAATTGAGCTAATTAGCTTATTGTGAGAATATTACAAACGTCTGACAACACTGAAAAATGTAAATTTCCAATTTCAACCAAACATGCTAGAAATGCTCCAATTGAGCTAATTAGCTTATTGTGAGAATATTTCAATTGTCTGACAAAAGTGAAAAATGTAAATTTCCAATTTCAACCAAACATGCTAGAAATGCTCCAATTGAGCTAATTAGCTTATTGTGAGAATATTGCAATTGTCTGACAAACGTGAAAAATGTGAATTTCCAATTTCAACCAAACATGCTAGAAATGCTCTAATTGAGCTAATTAGCTTATTGTGAGAATATTACAAACGTCTGACAAAAGTGAAAAATGTAAATTTCCAATTTCAACCAAACATGCTAGAAATGCTCCAATTGACCTAATTAGCTTATTGTGAGAATATTGCAATTGTCTAACAAAAGTGAAAATTGTAAATTTCCAATTTCAACCAAACATGCTAGAAATGCTCCAATTGAGCTAATTAGCTTATTGTGAGAATATTGCAATTGTCTGACAAAAGTGAAAAATGTAAACATCCAATTTCAACCAAACATGCTAGAAATGCTCCAATTGAGCTAATTAGCTTATTGTGAGAATATTGCAATTGTCTGACAAAAGTGAAAAATGTAAATTTCCAATTTCAACCAAACATGCTAGAAATGCTCCAATTGAGCTAATTAGCTTATTGTGAGAATATTACAAACGTCTGACAGCACTGAAAAATGTAAATTTCCAATTTGAACCAAACATGCTAGAAATGCTCCAATTGAGCTAATTAGCTTATTGTGAGAATATTACAAACGTCTGACAAAACTGAAAAATGTAAATTTCCAATTTCAACCAAACATGCTAGAAATGCTCCAATTGAGCTAATTAGCTTATTGTGAGAATATTACAAACGTCTGACAAAAGTGAAAAATGTAAATTTCCAATTTCAACCAAACATGCTAGAATTGCTCAAATTGCGCAAATAAGCCTACTGTAAGAATTTTACAAACGTCTGACAAAAGTGAAAAATGTAAATTTCCAATTTCAACCAAACATGCTAGAAATGCTCCAATTGACCTAATTAGCTTATTGTGAGAATATTGCAATTGTCTAACAAAAGTGAAAATTGTAAATTTCCAATTTCAACCAAACATGCTAGAAATGCTCCAATTGAGCTAATTAGCTTATTGTGAGAATATTGCAATTGTCTGACAAAAGTGAAAAATGTAAATTTCCAATTTCAACCAAACATGCTAGAAATGCTCCAATTGAGCTAATTAGCTTATTGTGAGAATAATGCAATTGTCTGACAAAAGTGAAAAATGTAAATTTCCAATTTCAACCAAACATGCTAGAATTGCTCAAATTGCGCAAATAAGCCTACTGTAAGAATTTTACAAACGTCTGACAAAAGTGAAAAATGTAAATTTCCAATTTCATTCAAACATGCTAAAAATGCTCCAATTGAGCTAATTAGCTTATTGTGAGAATATTGCAATTGTCTGACAAAAGTGAAAAATGTAAATTTCCACTTTGAACCAAACATGCTAGAAATGCTCCAATTGAGCTAATTAGCTTATTGTGAGAATATTACAAACGTCTGACAAAACTGAAAAATGTAAATTTCCAATTTCAACCAAACATGCTAGAAATGCTCCAATTGAGCTAATTAGCTTACTGTTAGAATATTACAAACGTCTGACAAAACTGAAAAATGTAAATTTCCAATTTCAACCAAACATGCTAGAAATGCTCCAATTGAGCTAGTTAGCTTATTGTGAGAATATTGCAATTGTCTGACAAAAGTGAAAAATGTAAATTTCCAATTTCAACCAAACATGCTAAAAATGCTCCAATTGAGCTAATTAGCTTATTGTGAGAATATTACAAACGTCTGACAAAACTGAAAAATGTAAATTTCCAATTTCAACAAAACATGCTAGAAATGCTCCAATTGAGCTAATTAGCTTATTGTGAGAATATTGCAATTGTCTGACAAAAGTGAAAAATGTAAATTTCCAATTTCAACCAAACATGCTAGAAATGCTCCAATTGAGCTAAATAGCCTACTGTAAGAATTTTACAAACGTCTGACAAAAGTGAAAAATGTAAATTTCCAATTTCAACCAAACATGCTAGAAATGCTCCAATTGAGCTAATTAGCTTATTGTGAGAATAATACAAACGTCTGACAACACTGAAAAATGTAAATTTTCAATTTCAACGAAACATGCTAGAAATGCTCCAATTGAGCTAATTAGCTTATTGTGAGAATATTACAAACGTCTGACAACACTGAAAAATGTAAATTTCCAATTTCAACCAAACATGCTAGAAATGCTCCAATTGAGCTAATTAGCTTATTGTGAGAATATTTCAATTGTCTGACAAAAGTGAAAAATGTAAATTTCCAATTTCAACCAAACATGCTAGAAATGCTCCAATTGAGCTAATTAGCTTATTGTGAGAATATTGCAATTGTCTGACAAACGTGAAAAATGTGAATTTCCAATTTCAACCAAACATGCTAGAAATGCTCTAATTGAGCTAATTAGCTTATTGTGAGAATATTACAAACGTCTGACAAAAGTGAAAAATGTAAATTTCCAATTTCAACCAAACATGCTAGAAATGCTCCAATTGACCTAATTAGCTTATTGTGAGAATATTGCAATTGTCTAACAAAAGTGAAAATTGTAAATTTCCAATTTCAACCAAACATGCTAGAAATGCTCCAATTGAGCTAATTAGCTTATTGTGAGAATATTGCAATTGTCTGACAAAAGTGAAAAATGTAAACATCCAATTTCAACCAAACATGCTAGAAATGCTCCAATTGAGCTAATTAGCTTATTGTGAGAATATTGCAATTGTCTGACAAAAGTGAAAAATGTAAATTTCCAATTTCAACCAAACATGCTAGAAATGCTCCAATTGAGCTAATTAGCTTATTGTGAGAATATTACAAACGTCTGACAGCACTGAAAAATGTAAATTTCCAATTTGAACCAAACATGCTAGAAATGCTCCAATTGAGCTAATTAGCTTATTGTGAGAATATTACAAACGTCTGACAAAACTGAAAAATGTAAATTTCCAATTTCAACCAAACATGCTAGAAATGCTCCAATTGAGCTAATTAGCTTATTGTGAGAATATTACAATTGTCTGGGAAAAGTGAAAAATGTAAATTTCCAATTTCAACCAAACATGCTAGAAATGCTCCAATTAAGCTAATTAGCTTATTGTGAGAATATTACAAACGTCTTACAAAAGTGAAAAATGTAAATTTCCAATTTCAACCAAACATGCTAGAATTGCTCAAATTGCGCAAATAAGCCTACTGTAAGAATTTTACAAACGTCTGACAAAACTGAAAAATGTAAATTTCCAATTTCAACCAAACATGCTAGAAATGCTCCAATTGAGCTAATTAGCTTATTGTGAGAATAATACAAACGTCTGACAACACTGAAAAATGTAAATTTTCAATTTCAACCAAACATGCTAGAAATGCTCCAATTGAGCTAATTAGCTTATTGTGAGAATATTACAAACGTCTGACAACACTGAAAAATGTAAATTTCCAATTTCAACCAAACATGCTAGAAATGCTCCAATTGAGCTAATTAGCTTATTGTGAGAATATTGCAATTGTCTGACAAAAGTGAAAAATGTGAATTTCCAATTTCAACCAAACATGCTAAAAATGCTCCAATTGAGCTAATCAGCTTATTGTGAGAATATTACAAACGTCTGACAAAAGTGAAAAATGTAAATTTCCAATTTCAACCAAACATGCTAGAAATGCTCCAATTGAGCTAATTAGCTTATTGTGAGAATATTACAAACGTCTGACAAAAGTGAAAAATGTAAATTTCCAATTTGAACCAAACATGCTAGAAATGCTCCAATTGAGGTAATTAGCTTATTGTGAGAATATTACAATTGTCTGGGAAAAGTGAAAAATGTAAATTTCCAAATTCAACCAAACATGCTAGAAATGCTCCAATTAAGCTAATTAGCTTATTGTGAGAATATTACAAACGTCTGACAAAAGTGAAAAATGTAAATTTCCAATTTCAACCAAACATGCTAGAATTGCTCAAATTGCGCAAATAAGCCTACTGTAAGAATTTTACAAACGTCTGACAAAAGTGAAAAATGTAAATTTCCAATTTCAACCAAACATGCTAGAAATGCTCCAATTGACCTAATTAGCTCATTGTGAGAATATTGCAATTGTCTAACAAAAGTGAAAATTGTAAATTTCCAATTTCAACCAAACATGCTAGAAATGCTCCAATTGAGCTAATTAGCTTATTGTGAGAATATTGCAATTGTCTGACAAAAGTGAAAAATGTAAATTTCCAATTTCAACCAAACATGCTAGAAATGCTCCAATTGAGCTAATTAGCTTATTGTGAGAATAATGCAATTGTCTGACAAAAGTGAAAAATGTAAATTTCCAATTTCAACCAAACATGCTAGAAATGCTCCAATTGAGCTAATTAGCTTATTGTGAGAATATTACAAACGTCTGACAAAAGTGAAAAATGTAAATTTCCAATTTGAACCAAACATGCTAGAAATGCTCCAATTGAGCTAATTAGCTTATTGTGAGAATATTACAAACGTCTGACAAAACTGAAAAATGTAAATTTCCAATTTCAACCAAACATGCTAGAAATGCTCCAATTGAGCTAATTAGCTTATTGTGAGAATATTACAAACGTCTGACAAAAGTGAAAAATGTAAATTTCCAATTTGAACCAAACATGCTAGAAATGCTCCAATTGAGCTAATTAGCTTATTGTGAGAATATTACAAACGTCTGACAAAACTGAAAAATATAAATTTCCAATTTCAACCAAACATGCTAGAAATGCTCCAATTGAGCTAATTAGCTTATTGTGAGAATATTACAAACGTCTGACAAAAGTGAAAAATGTAAATTTCCAATTTCAACCAATCATGCTAGAATTGCTCAAATTGCGCAAATAAGCCTACTGTAAGAATTTTACAAACGTCTGACAAAAGTGAAAAATGTAAATTTCCAATTTCATTCAAACATGCTAAAAATGCCCCAATTGAGCTAATTAGCTTATTGTGAGAATATTGCAATTGTCTGACAAAAGTGAAAAATGTAAATTTCCAATTTGAACCAAACATGCTAGAAATGCTCCAATTGAGCTAATTAGCTTATTGTGAGAATATTACAAACGTCTGACAAAACTGAAAAATGTAAATTTCCAATTTCAACCAAACATGCTAGAAATGCTCCAATTGAGCTAATTAGCTTATTGTTAGAATATTACAAACGTCTGACAAAACTGAAAAATGTAAATTTCCAATTTCAACCAAACATGCTAGAAATGCTCCAATTGAGCTAGTTAGCTTATTGTGAGAATATTGCAATTGTCTGACAAAAGTGAAAAATGTAAATTTCCAATTTCAACCAAACATGCTAAAAATGCTCCAATTGAGCTAATTAGCTTATTGTGAGAATATTACAAACGTCTGACAAAACTGAAAAATGTAAATTTCCAATTTCAACAAAACATGCTAGAAATGCTCCAATTGAGCTAATTAGCTTATTGTGAGAATATTGCAATTGTCTGACAAAAGTGAAAAATGTAAATTTCCAATTTCAACCAAACATGCTAGAAATGCTCCAATTGAGCTAATTAGCTTATTGTGAGAATATTGCAATTGTCTGACAAAAGTGAAAAATGTAAATTTCCAATTTCAACCAAACATGCTAGAAATGCTCCAATTGAGCTAATTAGCTTATTGTGAGAATATTGCAATTGTCTGACAAAAGTGAAAAATGTAAATTTCCAATTTCAACCAAACATGCTAGAAATGCTCCAATTGAGCTAATTAGCTTATTGTTAGAATATTACAAACGTCTGACAAAACTGAAAAATGTAAATTTCCAATTTCAACCAAACATGCTAGAAATGCTCCAATTGAGCTAATTAGCTTATTGTGAGAATATTACAATTGTCTGGGAAAAGTGAAAAATGTAAATTTCCAATTTCAACCAAACATGCTAGAAGTGCTCCAATTAAGCTAATTAGCTTATTGTGAGAATATTACAAACGTCTGACAAAAGTGAAAAATGTAATTTTCCAATTTCAACCAAACATGCTAGAATTGCTCAAATTGCGCAATAAGCCTACTGTAAGAATTTTACAAACGTCTGACAAAAGTGAAAAATGTAAATTTCCAATTTCAACCAAACATGCTAGAAATGCTCCAATTGAGCTAATTAGCTTATTGTGAGAATAATACAAACGTCTGACAACACTGAAAAATGTAAATTTTCAATTTCAACGAAACATGCTAGAAATGCTCCAATTGAGCTAATTAGCTTATTGTGAGAATATTACAAACGTCTGACAACACTGAAAAATGTAAATTTCCAATTTCAACCAAACATGCTAGAAATGCTCCAATTGAGCTAATTAGCTTATTGTGAGAATATTTAAATTGTCTGACAAAAGTGAAAAATGTAAATTTCCAATTTCAACCAAACATGCTAGAAATGCTCCAATTGAGCTAATTAGCTTATTGTGAGAATATTGCAATTGTCTGACAAACGTGAAAAATGTGAATTTCCAATTTCAACCAAACATGCTAGAAATGCTCCAATTGAGCTAATTAGCTTATTGTGTGAATATTACAAACGTCTGACAAAAGTGAAAAATGTAAATTTCCAATTTCAACCAAACATGCTAGAAATGCTCCAATTGAGCTAATTAGCTTATTGTGAGAATATTACAAACGTCTGACAAAACTGAAAAATGTAAATTTCCAATTTCAACCAAACATGCTAGAAATGCTCCAATTGAGCTAATTAGCTTATTGTAATAATATTACAAACGTCTGACAAAACTGAAAAATGTAAATTTCCAATTTCAACCAAACATGCTAGAAATGCTCCAATTAAGCTAATTAGCTTATTGTGAGAATATTACAAACGTCTGACAAAAGTGAAAAATGTAAATTTCCAATTTCAACCAAACATGCTAGAATTGCTCAAATTGCGCAAATAAGCCTACTGTAAGAATTTTACAAACGTCTGACAAAAGTGAAAAATGTAAATTTCCAATTTCAACCAAACATGCTAGAAATGCTCCAATTGACCTAATTAGCTTATTGTGAGAATATTGCAATTGTCTAACAAAAGTGAAAATTGTAAATTTCCAATTTCAACCAAACATGCTAGAAATGCTCCAATTGAGCTAATTAGCTTATTGTGAGAATATTGCAATTGTCTGACAAAAGTGAAAAATGTAAATTTCCAATTTCAACCAAACATGCTAGAAATGCTCCAATTGAGCTAATTAGCTTATTGTGAGAATAATGCAATTGTCTGACAAAAGTGAAAAATGTAAATTTCCAATTTCAACCAAACATGCTAGAAATGCTCCAATTGAGCTAATTAGCTTATTGTGAGAATATTACAAACGTCTGACAAAAGTGAAAAATGTAAATTTCCAATTTGAACCAAACATGCTAGAAATGCTCCAATTGAGCTAATTAGCTTATTGTGAGAATATTACAAACGTCTGACAAAACTGAAAAATGTAAATTTCCAATTTCAACCAAACATGCTAGAAATGCTCCAATTGAGCTAATTAGCTTATTGTGAGAATATTACAAACGTCTGACAAAAGTGAAAAATGTAAATTTCCAATTTGAACCAAACATGCTAGAAATGCTCCAATTGAGCTAATTAGCTTATTGTGAGAATATTACAAACGTCTGACAAAACTGAAAAATGTAAATTTCCAATTTCAACCAAACATGCTAGAAATGCTCCAATTGAGCTAATTAGCTTATTGTGAGAATATTACAAACGTCTGACAAAAGTGAAAAATGTAAATTTCCAATTTCAACCAAACATGCTAGAATTGCTCAAATTGCGCAAATAAGCCTACTGTAAGAATTTTACAAACGTCTGACAAAAGTGAAAAATGTAAATTTCCAATTTCATTCAAACATGCTAAAAATGCTCCAATTGAGCTAATTAGCTTATTGTGAGAATATTGCAATTGTCTGACAAAAGTGAAAAATGTAAATTTCCAATTTGAACCAAACATGCTAGAAATGCTCCAATTGAGCTAATTAGCTTATTGTGAGAATATTACAAACGTCTGACAAAACTGAAAAATGTAAATTTCCAATTTCAACCAAACATGCTAGAAATGCTCCAATTGAGCTAATTAGCTTATTGTTAGAATATTACAAACGTCTGACAAAACTGAAAAATGTAAATTTCCAATTTCAACCAAACATGCTAGAAATGCTCCAATTGAGCTAGTTAGCTTATTGTGAGAATATTGCAATTGTCTGACAAAAGTGAAAAATGTAAATTTCCAATTTCAACCAAACATGCTAAAAATGCTCCAATTGAGCTAATTAGCTTATTGTGAGAATATTACAAACGTCTGACAAAACTGAAAAATGTAAATTTCCAATTTCAACAAAACATGCTAGAAATGCTCCAATTGAGCTAATTAGCTTATTGTGAGAATAATACAAACGTCTGACAACACTGAAAAATGTAAATTTTCAATTTCAACGAAACATGCTAGAAATGCTCCAATTGAGCTAATTAGCTTATTGTGAGAATATTACAAACGTCTGACAACACTGAAAAATGTAAATTTCCAATTTCAACCAAACATGCTAGAAATGCTCCAATTGAGCTAATTAGCTTATTGTGAGAATATTTCAATTGTCTGACAAAAGTGAAAAATGTAAATTTCCAATTTCAACCAAACATGCTAGAAATGCTCCAATTGAGCTAATTAGCTTATTGTGAGAATATTGCAATTGTCTGACAAACGTGAAAAATGTGAATTTCCAATTTCAACCAAACATGCTAGAAATGCTCTAATTGAGCTAATTAGCTTATTGTGAGAATATTACAAACGTCTGACAAAAGTGAAAAATGTAAATTTCCAATTTCAACCAAACATGCTAGAAATGCTCCAATTGACCTAATTAGCTTATTGTGAGAATATTGCAATTGTCTAACAAAAGTGAAAATTGTAAATTTCCAATTTCAACCAAACATGCTAGAAATGCTCCAATTGAGCTAATTAGCTTATTGTGAGAATATTGCAATTGTCTGACAAAAGTGAAAAATGTAAACATCCAATTTCAACCAAACATGCTAGAAATGCTCCAATTGAGCTAATTAGCTTATTGTGAGAATATTGCAATTGTCTGACAAAAGTGAAAAATGTAAATTTCCAATTTCAACCAAACATGCTAGAAATGCTCCAATTGAGCTAATTAGCTTATTGTGAGAATATTACAAACGTCTGACAGCACTGAAAAATGTAAATTTCCAATTTGAACCAAACATGCTAGAAATGCTCCAATTGAGCTAATTAGCTTATTGTGAGAATATTACAAACGTCTGACAAAACTGAAAAATGTAAATTTCCAATTTCAACCAAACATGCTAGAAATGCTCCAATTGAGCTAATTAGCTTATTGTGAGAATATTACAATTGTCTGGGAAAAGTGAAAAATGTAAATTTCCAATTTCAACCAAACATGCTAGAAATGCTCCAATTAAGCTAATTAGCTTATTGTGAGAATATTACAAACGTCTTACAAAAGTGAAAAATGTAAATTTCCAATTTCAACCAAACATGCTAGAATTGCTCAAATTGCGCAAATAAGCCTACTGTAAGAATTTTACAAACGTCTGACAAAACTGAAAAATGTAAAATTCCAATTTCAACCAAACATGCTAGAAATGCTCCAATTGAGCTAATTAGCTTATTGTGAGAATAATACAAACGTCTGACAACACTGAAAAATGTAAATTTTCAATTTCAACCAAACATGCTAGAAATGCTCCAATTGAGCTAATTAGCTTATTGTGAGAATATTACAAACGTCTGACAACACTGAAAAATGTAAATTTCCAATTTCAACCAAACATGCTAGAAATGCTCCAATTGAGCTAATTAGCTTATTGTGAGAATATTGCAATTGTCTGACAAAAGTGAAAAATGTGAATTTCCAATTTCAACCAAACATGCTAAAAATGCTCCAATTGAGCTAATTAGCTTATTGTGAGAATATTACAAACGTCTGACAAAAGTGAAAAATGTAAATTTCCAATTTCAACCAAACATGCTAGAAATGCTCCAATTGAGCTAATTAGCTTATTGTGAGAATATTACAAACGTCTGACAAAAGTGAAAAATGTAAATTTCCAATTTGAACCAAACATGCTAGAAATGCTCCAATTGAGGTAATTAGCTTATTGTGAGAATATTACAATTGTCTGGGAAAAGTGAAAAATGTAAATTTCCAAATTCAACCAAACATGCTAGAAATGCTCCAATTAAGCTAATTAGCTTATTGTGAGAATATTACAAACGTCTGACAAAAGTGAAAAATGTAAATTTCCAATTTCAACCAAACATGCTAGAATTGCTCAAATTGCGCAAATAAGCCTACTGTAAGAATTTTACAAACGTCTGACAAAAGTGAAAAATGTAAATTTCCAATTTCAACCAAACATGCTAGAAATGCTCCAATTGACCTAATTAGCTTATTGTGAGAATATTGCAATTGTCTAACAAAAGTGAAAATTGTAAATTTCCAATTTCAACCAAACATGCTAGAAATGCTCCAATTGAGCTAATTAGCTTATTGTGAGAATATTGCAATTGTCTGACAAAAGTGAAAAATGTAAATTTCCAATTTCAACCAAACATGCTAGAAATGCTCCAATTGAGCTAATTAGCTTATTGTGAGAATAATGCAATTGTCTGACAAAAGTGAAAAATGTAAATTTCCAATTTCAACCAAACATGCTAGAAATGCTCCAATTGAGCTAATTAGCTTATTGTGAGAATATTACAAACGTCTGACAAAAGTGAAAAATGTAAATTTCCAATTTGAACCAAACATGCTAGAAATGCTCCAATTGAGCTAATTAGCTTATTGTGAGAATAATACAAACGTCTGACAAAACTGAAAAATGTAAATTTCCAATTTCAACCAAACATGCTAGAAATGCTCCAATTGAGCTAATTAGCTTATTGTGAGAATATTACAAACGTCTGACAAAAGTGAAAAATGTAAATTTCCAATTTGAACCAAACATGCTAGAAATGCTCCAATTGAGCTAATTAGCTTATTGTGAGAATATTACAAATGTCTGACAAAACTGAAAAATGTAAATTTCCAATTTCAACCAAACATGCTAGAAATGCTCCAATTGAGCTAATTAGCTTATTGTGAGAATATTACAAACGTCTGACAAAAGTGAAAAATGTAAATTTCCAATTTCAACCAAACATGCTAGAATTGCTCAAATTGCGCAAATAAGCCTACTGTAAGAATTTTACAAACGTCTGACAAAAGTGAAAAATGTAAATTTCCAATTTCATTCAAACATGCTAAAAATGCTCCAATTGAGCTAATTAGCTTATTGTGAGAATATTGCAATTGTCTGACAAAAGTGAAAAAGGTAAATTTCCAATTTGAACCAAACATGCTAGAAATGCTCCAATTGAGCTAATTAGCTTATTGTGAGAATATTACAAACGTCTGACAAAACTGAAAAATGTAAATTTCCAATTTCAACCAAACATGCTAGAAATGCTCCAATTGAGCTAATTAGCTTATTGTTAGAATATTACAAACGTCTGACAAAACTGAAAAATGTAAATTTCCAATTTCAACCAAACATGCTAGAAATGCTCCAATTGAGCTAGTTAGCTTATTGTGAGAATATTGCAATTGTCTGACAAAAGTGAAAAATGTAAATTTCCAATTTCAACCAAACATGCTAAAAATGCTCCAATTGAGCTAATTAGCTTATTGTGAGAATATTACAAACGTCTGACAAAACTGAAAAATGTAAATTTCCAATTTCAACAAAACATGCTAGAAATGCTCCAATTGAGCTAATTAGCTTATTGTGAGAATATTGCAATTGTCTGACAAAAGTGAAAAATGTAAATTTCCAATTTCAACCAAACATGCTAGAAATGCTCCAATTGAGCTAATTAGCTTATTGTGAGAATATTGCAATTGTCTGACAAAAGTGAAAAATGTAAATTTCCAATTTCAACCAAACATGCTAGAAATGCTCCAATTGAGCTAATTAGCTTATTGTGAGAATATTACAATTGTCTGGGAAAAGTGAAAAATGTAAATTTCCAATTTCAACCAAACATGCTAGAAGTGCTCCAATTAAGCTAATTAGCTTATTGTGAGAATATTACAAACGTCTGACAAAAGTGAAAAATGTAATTTTCCAATTTCAACCAAACATGCTAGAATTGCTCAAATTGCGCAATAAGCCTACTGTAAGAATTTTACAAACGTCTGACAAAAGTGAAAAATGTAAATTTCCAATTTCAACGAAACATGCTAGAAATGCTCCAATTGAGCTAATTAGCTTATTGTGAGAATATTACAAACGTCTGACAACACTGAAAAATGTAAATTTCCAATTTCAACCAAACATGCTAGAAATGCTCCAATTGAGCTAATTAGCTTATTGTGAGAATATTTAAATTGTCTGACAAAAGTGAAAAATGTAAATTTCCAATTTCAACCAAACATGCTAGAAATGCTCCAATTGAGCTAATTAGCTTATTGTGAGAATATTGCAATTGTCTGACAAACGTGAAAAATGTGAATTTCCAATTTCAACCAAACATGCTAGAAATGCTCCAATTGAGCTAATTAGCTTATTGTGTGAATATTACAAACGTCTGACAAAAGTGAAAAATGTAAATTTCCAATTTCAACCAAACATGCTAGAAATGCTCCAATTGAGCTAATTAGCTTATTGTAATAATATTACAAACGTCTGACAAAACTGAAAAATGTAAATTTCCAATTTCAACCAAACATGCTAGAAATGCTCCAATTGAGCTAATTAGCTTATTGTGTGAATATTACAAACGTCTGACAAAACTGAAAAATGTAAATTTCCAATTTCAACCAAACATGCTAGAAATGCTCCAATTGAGCTAATTAGCTTATTGTGAGAATATTGCAATTGTCTGACAAAAGCGAAAAATGTAAATTTCCAATTTCAACCAAACATGCTAAAAATGCTCCAATTGAGCTAATTAGCTTATTGTGAGAATATTGCAATTGTCTGACAAAATTGAAAAATGTAAATTTCCAACTTCAACCAAACATGCTAGAAATGCTCCAATTGAGCTATTTAGCTTATTGTGAGAATATTACAAACGTCTGACAAAACTGAAAAATGTAAATTTCCAATTTCAACCAAACATGCTAGAAATGCTCCAATTGAGCTAGTTAGCTTATTGTGTGAATATTACAAACGTCTGACAACACTGAAAAATGTAAATTTCCAATTTCAACCAAACATGCTAGAAATGCTCCAATTGAGCTAATTAGCTTATTGTGAGAATATTACAAACGTCTGACAAAACTGAAAAATGTAAATTTCCAATTTCAACCAAACATGCTAGAAATGCTCCAATTGAGCTAATTAGCTTATTGTTAGAATATTACAAACGTCTGACAAAACTGAAAAATGTAAATTTCCAATTTCAACCAAACATGCTAGAAATGCTCCAATTGAGCTAGTTAGCTTATTGTGAGAATATTGCAATTGTCTGACAAAAGTGAAAAATGTAAATTTCCAATTTCAACCAAACATGCTAAAAATGCTCCAATTGAGCTAATTAGCTTATTGTGAGAATATTACAAACGTCTGACAAAACTGAAAAATGTAAATTTCCAATTTCAACAAAACATGCTAGAAATGCTCCAATTGAGCTAATTAGCTTATTGTGAGAATAATACAAACGTCTGACAACACTGAAAAATGTAAATTTTCAATTTCAACGAAACATGCTAGAAATGCTCCAATTGAGCTAATTAGCTTATTGTGAGAATATTACAAACGTCTGACAACACTGAAAAATGTAAATTTCCAATTTCAACCAAACATGCTAGAAATGCTCCAATTGAGCTAATTAGCTTATTGTGAGAATATTTCAATTGTCTGACAAAAGTGAAAAATGTAAAT
Organism: Watersipora subatra; assembly: GCF_963576615.1. Taxonomy (NCBI): domain Eukaryota; kingdom Metazoa; phylum Bryozoa; class Gymnolaemata; order Cheilostomatida; family Watersiporidae; genus Watersipora; species Watersipora subatra. The sequence goes on from NW_027045293.1 coordinate 167,034, forward strand.
TTCCAATTTCAACCAAACATGCTAGAAATGCTCCAATTGAGCTAATTAGCTTATTGTGAGAATATTGCAATTGTCTGACAAACGTGAAAAATGTGAATTTCCAATTTCAACCAAACATGCTAGAAATGCTCTAATTGAGCTAATTAGCTTATTGTGAGAATATTACAAACGTCTGACAAAAGTGAAAAATGTAAATTTCCAATTTCAACCAAACATGCTAGAAATGCTCCAATTGACCTAATTAGCTTATTGTGAGAATATTGCAATTGTCTAACAAAAGTGAAAATTGTAAATTTCCAATTTCAACCAAACATGCTAGAAATGCTCCAATTGAGCTAATTAGCTTATTGTGAGAATATTGCAATTGTCTGACAAAAGTGAAAAATGTAAACATCCAATTTCAACCAAACATGCTAGAAATGCTCCAATTGAGCTAATTAGCTTATTGTGAGAATATTGCAATTGTCTGACAAAAGTGAAAAATGTAAATTTCCAATTTCAACCAAACATGCTAGAAATGCTCCAATTGAGCTAATTAGCTTATTGTGAGAATATTACAAACGTCTGACAGCACTGAAAAATGTAAATTTCCAATTTGAACCAAACATGCTAGAAATGCTCCAATTGAGCTAATTAGCTTATTGTGAGAATATTACAAACGTCTGACAAAACTGAAAAATGTAAATTTCCAATTTCAACCAAACATGCTAGAAATGCTCCAATTGAGCTAATTAGCTTATTGTGAGAATATTACAATTGTCTGGGAAAAGTGAAAAATGTAAATTTCCAATTTCAACCAAACATGCTAGAAATGCTCCAATTAAGCTAATTAGCTTATTGTGAGAATATTACAAACGTCTTACAAAAGTGAAAAATGTAAATTTCCAATTTCAACCAAACATGCTAGAATTGCTCAAATTGCGCAAATAAGCCTACTGTAAGAATTTTACAAACGTCTGACAAAACTGAAAAATGTAAAATTCCAATTTCAACCAAACATGCTAGAAATGCTCCAATTGAGCTAATTAGCTTATTGTGAGAATAATACAAACGTCTGACAACACTGAAAAATGTAAATTTTCAATTTCAACCAAACATGCTAGAAATGCTCCAATTGAGCTAATTAGCTTATTGTGAGAATATTACAAACGTCTGACAACACTGAAAAATGTAAATTTCCAATTTCAACCAAACATGCTAGAAATGCTCCAATTGAGCTAATTAGCTTATTGTGAGAATATTGCAATTGTCTGACAAAAGTGAAAAATGTGAATTTCCAATTTCAACCAAACATGCTAAAAATGCTCCAATTGAGCTAATTAGCTTATTGTGAGAATATTACAAACGTCTGACAAAAGTGAAAAATGTAAATTTCCAATTTCAACCAAACATGCTAGAAATGCTCCAATTGAGCTAATTAGCTTATTGTGAGAATATTACAAACGTCTGACAAAAGTGAAAAATGTAAATTTCCAATTTGAACCAAACATGCTAGAAATGCTCCAATTGAGGTAATTAGCTTATTGTGAGAATATTACAATTGTCTGGGAAAAGTGAAAAATGTAAATTTCCAAATTCAACCAAACATGCTAGAAATGCTCCAATTAAGCTAATTAGCTTATTGTGAGAATATTACAAACGTCTGACAAAAGTGAAAAATGTAAATTTCCAATTTCAACCAAACATGCTAGAATTGCTCAAATTGCGCAAATAAGCCTACTGTAAGAATTTTACAAACGTCTGACAAAAGTGAAAAATGTAAATTTCCAATTTCAACCAAACATGCTAGAAATGCTCCAATTGACCTAATTAGCTTATTGTGAGAATATTGCAATTGTCTAACAAAAGTGAAAATTGTAAATTTCCAATTTCAACCAAACATGCTAGAAATGCTCCAATTGAGCTAATTAGCTTATTGTGAGAATATTGCAATTGTCTGACAAAAGTGAAAAATGTAAATTTCCAATTTCAACCAAACATGCTAGAAATGCTCCAATTGAGCTAATTAGCTTATTGTGAGAATAATGCCATTGTCTGACAAAAGTGAAAAATGTAAATTTCCAATTTCAACCAAACATGCTAGAAATGCTCCAATTGAGCTAATTAGCTTATTGTGAGAATATTACAAACGTCTGACAAAAGTGAAAAATGTAAATTTCCAATTTGAACCAAACATGCTAGAAATGCTCCAATTGAGCTAATTAGCTTATTGTGAGAATAATACAAACGTCTGACAAAACTGAAAAATGTAAATTTCCAATTTCAACCAAACATGCTAGAAATGCTCCAATTGAGCTAATTAGCTTATTGTGAGAATATTACAAACGTCTGACAAAAGTGAAAAATGTAAATTTCCAATTTGAACCAAACATGCTAGAAATGCTCCAATTGAGCTAATTAGCTTATTGTGAGAATATTACAAATGTCTGACAAAACTGAAAAATGTAAATTTCCAATTTCAACCAAACATGCTAGAAATGCTCCAATTGAGCTAATTAGCTTATTGTGAGAATATTACAAACGTCTGACAAAAGTGAAAAATGTAAATTTCCAATTTCAACCAAACATGCTAGAATTGCTCAAATTGCGCAAATAAGCCTACTGTAAGAATTTTACAAACGTCTGACAAAAGTGAAAAATGTAAATTTCCAATTTCATTCAAACATGCTAAAAATGCTCCAATTGAGCTAATTAGCTTATTGTGAGAATATTGCAATTGTCTGACAAAAGTGAAAAAGGTAAATTTCCAATTTGAACCAAACATGCTAGAAATGCTCCAATTGAGCTAATTAGCTTATTGTGAGAATATTACAAACGTCTGACAAAACTGAAAAATGTAAATTTCCAATTTCAACCAAACATGCTAGAAATGCTCCAATTGAGCTAATTAGCTTATTGTTAGAATATTACAAACGTCTGACAAAACTGAAAAATGTAAATTTCCAATTTCAACCAAACATGCTAGAAATGCTCCAATTGAGCTAGTTAGCTTATTGTGAGAATATTGCAATTGTCTGACAAAAGTGAAAAATGTAAATTTCCAATTTCAACCAAACATGCTAAAAATGCTCCAATTGAGCTAATTAGCTTATTGTGAGAATATTACAAACGTCTGACAAAACTGAAAAATGTAAATTTCCAATTTCAACAAAACATGCTAGAAATGCTCCAATTGAGCTAATTAGCTTATTGTGAGAATATTGCAATTGTCTGACAAAAGTGAAAAATGTAAATTTCCAATTTCAACCAAACATGCTAGAAATGCTCCAATTGAGCTAATTAGCTTATTGTGAGAATATTGCAATTGTCTGACAAAAGTGAAAAATGTAAATTTCCAATTTCAACCAAACATGCTAGAAATGCTCCAATTGAGCTAATTAGCTTATTGTGAGAATATTGCAATTGTCTGACAAAAGTGAAAAATGTAAATTTCCAATTTCAACCAAACATGCTAGAAATGCTCCAATTGAGCTAATTAGCTTATTGTGAGAATATTGCAATTGTCTGACAAAAGTGAAAAATGTAAATTTCCAATTTCAACCAAACATGCTAGAAATGCTCCAATTGAGCTAATTAGCTTATTGTTAGAATATTACAAACGTCTGACAAAACTGAAAAATGTAAAATTCCAATTTCAACCAAACATGCTAGAAATGCTCCAATTGAGCTAATTAGCTTATTGTGAGAATATTACAATTGTCTGGGAAAAGTGAAAAATGTAAATTTCCAATTTCAACCAAACATGCTAGAAGTGCTCCAATTAAGCTAATTAGCTTATTGTGAGAATATTACAAACGTCTGACAAAAGTGAAAAATGTAATTTTCCAATTTCAACCAAACATGCTAGAATTGCTCAAATTGCGCAATAAGCCTACTGTAAGAATTTTACAAACGTCTGACAAAAGTGAAAAATGTAAATTTCCAATTTCAACGAAACATGCTAGAAATGCTCCAATTGAGCTAATTAGCTTATTGTGAGAATATTACAAACGTCTGACAACACTGAAAAATGTAAATTTCCAATTTCAACCAAACATGCTAGAAATGCTCCAATTGAGCTAATTAGCTTATTGTGAGAATATTTAAATTGTCTGACAAAAGTGAAAAATGTAAATTTCCAATTTCAACCAAACATGCTAGAAATGCTCCAATTGAGCTAATTAGCTTATTGTGAGAATATTGCAATTGTCTGACAAACGTGAAAAATGTGAATTTCCAATTTCAACCAAACATGCTAGAAATGCTCCAATTGAGCTAATTAGCTTATTGTGTGAATATTACAAACGTCTGACAAAAGTGAAAAATGTAAATTTCCAATTTCAACCAAACATGCTAGAAATGCTCCAATTGAGCTAATTAGCTTATTGTAATAATATTACAAACGTCTGACAAAACTGAAAAATGTAAATTTCCAATTTCAACCAAACATGCTAGAAATGCTCCAATTGAGCTAATTAGCTTATTGTGTGAATATTACAAACGTCTGACAAAACTGAAAAATGTAAATTTCCAATTTCAACCAAACATGCTAGAAATGCTCCAATTGAGCTAATTAGCTTATTGTGAGAATATTGCAATTGTCTGACAAAAGCGAAAAATGTAAATTTCCAATTTCAACCAAACATGCTAAAAATGCTCCAATTGAGCTAATTAGCTTATTGTGAGAATATTGCAATTGTCTGACAAAATTGAAAAATGTAAATTTCCAACTTCAACCAAACATGCTAGAAATGCTCCAATTGAGCTATTTAGCTTATTGTGAGAATATTACAAACGTCTGACAAAACTGAAAAATGTAAATTTCCAATTTCAACCAAACATGCTAGAAATGCTCCAATTGAGCTAATTAGCTTATTGTGTGAATATTACAAACGTCTGACAACACTGAAAAATGTAAATTTCCAATTTCAACCAAACATGCTAGAAATGCTCCAATTGAGCTAATTAGCTTATTGTGAGAATATTACAAACGTCTTACAAAACTGAAAAATGTAAATTTCCAATTTCATCCAAACATGCTAGAAATGCTCCAATTGAGCTAATTAGCTTATTGTGAGAATATTACAAACGTCTGACAAAACTGAAAAATGTAAATTTCCAATTTCAACCAAACATGCTAGAAATGCTCCAATTGAGCTAATTAGCTTATTGTGAGAATATTACAAACGTCTGACAAAACTGAAAAATGTAAATTTCCAATTTCAACCAAACATGCTAGAAATGCTCCAATTGAGCTAATTAGCTTATTGTGAGAATATTACAAACGTCTGACAAAACTGAAAAATGTAAAATTCCAATTTCAACCAAACATGCTAGAAATGCTCCAATTGAGCTAATTAGCTTATTGTGAGAATATTACAAACGTCTGACAAAACTGAAAAATGTAAACTTCCAATTTCAACCAAACATGCTAGAAATGCTCCAATTGAGCTAATTAGCTTATTGTGAGAATATTGCAATTGTCTGACAAAAGTGAAAAATGTAAATTTCCAATTTCAACCAAACATGCTAGAAATGCTCCAATTGAGCTAATTAGCTTATTGTGAGAATATTGCACTTCTCTGACAAAAGTGAAAAATGTAAATTTCCAATTTCAACCAAACATGCTAGAAATGCTCCAATTGAGCTAATTAGCTTATTGTGAGAATATTACAAACGTTTGACAAAACTGAAAAATGTAAATTTCCAATTTCAACCAAACATGCTAGAAATGCTCCAATTGAGCTAATTAGCTTATTGTGAGAATATTACAAACGTCTGACAAAACTGAAAAATGTAAATTTCCAATTTCAACCAAACATGCTAGAAATGCTCCAATTGAGCTAATTAGCTTATTGTGAGAATATTACAAACGTCTGACAAAACTGAAAAATGTAAATTTCCAATTTCAACCAAACATGCTAGAAATGCTCCAATTGAGCTAATTAGCTTATTGTGAGAATATTACAAACGTCTGACAAAAGTGAAAAATGTAAATTTCCAATTTCAACCAAACATGCTAGAAATGCTCCAATTGAGCTAATTAGCTTATTGTGAGAATATTACAAACGCCTGACAATACTGAAAAATGTAAATTTCCAATTTCAACCAAACATGCTAGAAATGCTCCAATTGAGCTAATTAGCTTATTGTGAGAATATTACAAACGTCTGACAAAACTGAAAAATGTAAATTTCCAATTTCAACCAAACATGCTAGAAATGCTCCAATTGAGCTAATTAGCTTATTGTGAGAATATTACAAACGTCTGACAAAAGTGAAAAATGTAAATTTCCAATTTCAACCAAACATGCTAGAAATGCTCCAATTGAGCTAATTAGCTTATTGTGAGAATATTACAAACGTCTGACAAAACTGAAAAATGTAAATTTCCAATTTCAACCAAACATGCTAGAAATGCTCCAATTGAGCTAATTAGCTTATTGTGAGAATATTACAAACGTCTGACAAAAGTGAAAAATGTAAATTTCCAATTTCAACCAAACATGCTAGAAATGCTCCAATTGAGCTAATTAGCTTATTGTGAGAATATTACAAACGTCTGACAAAACTGAAAAATGTAAATTTCCAATTTCAACCAAACATGCTAGAAATGCTCCAATTGAGCTAATTAGCTTATTGTGAGAATATTGCAAACGTCTGACAAAAGTGAAAAATGTAAATTTCCAATTTCAACCAAACATGCTAGAAATGCTCCAATTGAGCTAATTAGCTTATTGTGAGAATATTACAAACGTCTGACAAAACTGAAAAATGTAAATTTCCAATTTCAACCAAACATGCTAGAAATGCTCCAATTGAGCTAATTAGCTTATTGTGAGAATATTACAAACGTCTGACAAAACTGAAAAATGTAAATTTCCAATTTCAACCAAACATGCTAGAAATGCTCCAATTGAGCTAATTAGCTTATTGTGAGAATATTACAAACGTCTGACAAAACTGAAAAATGTAAATTTCCAATTTCAACCAAACATGCTAGAAATGCTCCAATTGAGCTAATTAGCTTATTGTGAGAATATTACAAACGTCTGACAAAAGTGAAAAATGTAAATTTCCAATTTCAACCAAACATGCTAGAAATGCTCCAATTGAGCTAATTAGCTTATTGTGAGAATATTACAAACGTCTGACAAAACTGAAAAATGTAAATTTCCAATTTCAACCAAACATGCTAGAAATGCTCCAATTGAGCTAATTAGCTTATTGTGAGAATATTACAAACGTCTGACAAAACTGAAAAATGTAAACTTCCAATTTCAACCAAACATGCTAGAAATGCTCCAATTGAGCTAATTAGCTTATTGTGAGAATATTGCAATTGTCTGACAAAAGTGAAAAATGTAAATTTCCAATTTCAACCAAACATGCTAGAAATGCTCCAATTGAGCTAATTAGCTTATTGTGAGAATATTGCAATTGTCTGACAAAAGTGAAAAATGTAAATTTCCAATTTCAACCAAACATGCTAGAAATGCTCCAATTGAGCTAATCAGCTTATTGTGAGAATATTGCACTTCTCTGACAAAAGTGAAAAATGTAAATTTCCAATTTCAACCAAACATGCTAGAAATGCTCCAATTGAGCTAATTAGCTTATTGTGAGAATATTACAAACGTCTGACAAAACTGAAAAATGTAAATTTCCAATTTCAACCAAACATGCTAGAAATGCTCCAATTGAGCTAATTAGCTTATTGTGAGAATATTACAAACGTCTGACAAAACTGAAAAATGTAAATTTCCAATTTCAACCAAACATGCTAGAAATGCTCCAATTGAGCTAATTAGCTTATTGTGAGAATATTACAAACGTCTGACAAAACTGAAAAATGTAAATTTCCAATTTCAACCAAACATGCTAGAAATGCTCCAATTGAGCTAATTAGCTTATTGTGAGAATATTACAAACGTCTGACAAAACTGAAAAATGTAAATTTCCAATTTCAACCAAACATGCTAGAAATGCTCCAATTGAGCTAATTAGCTTATTGTGAGAATATTACAAACGTCTGACAAAAGTGAAAAATGTAAATTTCCAATTTCAACCAAACATGCTAGAAATGCTCCAATTGAGCTAATTAGCTTATTGTGAGAATATTACAAACGCCTGACAATACTGAAAAATGTAAATTTCCAATTTCAACCAAACATGCTAGAAATGCTCCAATTGAGCTAATTAGCTTATTGTGAGAATATTACAAACGTCTGACAAAACTGAAAAATGTAAATTTCCAATTTCAACCAAACATGCTAGAAATGCTCCAATTGAGCTAATTAGCTTATTGTGAGAATATTACAAACGTCTGACAAAAGTGAAAAATGTAAATTTCCAATTTCAACCAAACATGCTAGAAATGCTCCAATTGAGCTAATTAGCTTATTGTGAGAATATTACAAACGTCTGACAAAACTGAAAAATGTAAATTTCCAATTTCAACCAAACATGCTAGAAATGCTCCAATTGAGCTAATTAGCTTATTGTGAGAATATTACAAACGTCTGACAAAAGTGAAAAATGTAAATTTCCAATTTCAACCAAACATGCTAGAAATGCTCCAATTGAGCTAATTAGCTTATTGTGAGAATATTACAAACGTCTGACAAAACTGAAAAATGTAAATTTCCAATTTCAACCAAACATGCTAGAAATGCTCCAATTGAGCTAATTAGCTTATTGTGAGAATATTGCAATTGTCTGACAAAAGTGAAAAATGTAAATTTCCAATTTCAACCAAACATGCTAGAAATGCTCCAATTGAGCTAATTAGCTTATTGTGAGAATATTGCAATTGTCTGACAAAACTGAAAAATGTAAATTTCCAATTTCAACCAAACATGCTAGAAATGCTCCAATTGAGCTAATCAGCTTATTGTGAGAATATTGCACTTGTCTGGGAAAAGTGAAAAATGTAAATTTCCAATTTCAACCAAACATGCTAGAAATGCTCCAATTAAGCTAATTAACTTATTGTGAGAATATTGCAATTGTCTGGGAAAAGTGAAAAATGTAAATTTCCAATTTCAACCAAACATGCTAGAAATGCTCCAATCGAGCTAATTAGCTTATTGTGAGAATATTACAAACGTCTGACAAAACTGAAAAATGTAAATTTCCAATTTCAACCAAACATGCTAGAAATGCTCCAATTGAGCTAATTAGCTTATTGTGAGAATATTACAAACGTCTGACAAAACTGAAAAATGTAAATTTCCAATTTCAACCAAACATGCTAGAAATGCTCCAATTGAACTAATTAGCTTATTGTGAGAATATTACAAACGTTTGACAAAACTGAAAAATGTAAATTTCCAATTTCAACCAAACATGCTAGAAATGCTCCAATTGAGCTAATTAGCTTATTGTGAGAATATTACAAACGTCTGACAAAAGTGAAAAATGTAAATTTCCAATTTCAACCAAACATGCTAGAAATGCTCCAATTGAGCTAATTAGCTTATTGTGAGAATATTACAAACGCCTGACAATACTGAAAAATGTAAATTTCCAATTTCAACCAAACATGCTAGAAATGCTCCAATTGAGCTAATTAGCTTATTGTGAGAATATTACAAACGTCTGACAACACTGAAAAATGTAAATTTCCAATTTCAACCAAACATGCTAGAAATGCTCCAATTGAGCTAATTAGCTTATTGTGAGAATATTACAAACGTCTGACAAAAGTGAAAAATGTAAATTTCCAATTTCAACCAAACATGCTAGAAATGCTCCAATTGAGCTAATTAGCTTATTGTGAGAATATTACAAACGTCTGACAAAACTGAAAAATGTAAATTTCCAATTTCAACCAAACATGCTAGAAATGCTCCAATTGAGCTAATTAGCTTATTGTGAGAATATTACAAACGTCTGACAAAAGTGAAAAATGTAAATTTCCAATTTCAACCAAACATGCTAGAAATGCTCCAATTGAGCTAATTAGCTTATTGTGAGAATATTACAAACGTCTGACAAAACTGAAAAATGTAAACTTCCAATTTCAACCAAACATGCTAGAAATGCTCCAATTGAGCTAATTAGCTTATTGTGAGAATATTGCAATTGTCTGACAAAAGTGAAAAATGTAAATTTCCAATTTCAACCAAACATGCTAGAAATGCTCCAATTGAGCTAATTAGCTTATTGTGAGAATATTGCAATTGTCTGACAAAAGTGAAAAATGTAAATTTCCAATTTCAACCAAACATGCTAGAAATGCTCCAATTGAGCTAATTAGCTTATTGTGAGAATATTGCAATTGTCTGACAAAAGTGAAAAATGTAAATTTCCAATTTCAACCAAACATGCTAGAAATGCTCCAATTGAGCTAATTAGCTTATTGTGAGAATATTGCAATTGTCTGACAAAAGTGAAAAATGTAAATTTCCAATTTCAACCAAACATGCTAGAAATGCTCCAATTGAGCTAATCAGCTTATTGTGAGAATATTGCACTTGTCTGACAAAAGTGAAAAATGTAAATTTCCAATTTCAACCAAACATGCTAGAAATGCTCCAATTGAGCTAATTAGCTTATTGTGAGAATATTGCAATTGTCTAACAAAAGTGAAAAATGTAAATTTCCAATTTCAACCAAACATGCTAGAAATGCTCCAATTGAGCTAATTAGCTTATTGTGAGAATATTACAAACGTCTGACAAAACTGAAAAATGTAAATTTCCAATTTCAACCAAACATGCTAGAAATGCTCCAATTGAGCTAATTAGCTTATTGTGAGAATATTACAATTGTCTGGGAAAACTGAAAAATGTAAATTTCCAATTTCAACCAAACATGCTAGAAATGCTCCAATTGAGCTAATTAGCTTATTGTGAGAATATTACAAACGTCTGACAAAAGTGAAAAATGTAAATTTCCAATTTCAACCAAACATGCTAGAAATGCTCCAATTGAGCTAATTAGCTTATTGTGAGAATATTACAAACGTCTGACAAAACTGAAAAATGTAAATTTCCAATTTCAACCAAACATGCTAGAAATGCTCCAATTGAGCTAATTAGCTTATTGTGAGAATATTACAAACGTCTGACAAAAGTGAAAAATGTAAATTTCCAATTTCAACCAAACATGCTAGAAATGCTCCAATTGAGCTAATTAGCTTATTGTGAGAATATTACAAACGTCTGACAAAAGTGAAAAATGTAAATTTCCAATTTCAACCAAACATGCTAGAAATGCTCCAATTGAGCTAATTAGCTTATTGTGAGAATATTGCAATTGTCTGACAAAAGTGAAAAATGTAAATTTCCAATTTCAACCAAACATGCTAGAAATGCTCCAATTGAGCTAATTAGCTTATTGTGAGAATATTGCAATTGTCTGACAAAAGTGAAAAATGTAAATTTCCAATTTCAACCAAACATGCTAGAAATGCTCCAATTGAGCTAATTAGCTTATTGTGAGAATATTACAAACGTCTTACAAAACTGAAAAATGTAAATTTCCAATTTCAACCAAACATGCTAGAAATGCTCCAATTGAGCTAATTAGCTTATTGTGAGAATATTACAAACGTCTGACAAAACTGAAAAATGTAAATTTCCAATTTCAACCAAACATGCTAGAAATGCTCCAATTGAGCTAATTAGCTTATTGTGAGAATATTACAAACGTCTGACAAAACTGAAAAATGTAAATTTCCAATTTCAACCAAACATGCTAGAAATGCTCCAATTGAGCTAATTAGCTTATTGTGAGAATATTACAAACGTCTGACAAAAGTGGAAAATGTAAATTTCCAATTTCAACCAAACATGCTAGAAATGCTCCAATTGAGCTAATTAGCTTATTGTGAGAATATTACAAACGTCTGACAAAACTGAAAAATGTAAACTTCCAATTTCAACCAAACATGCTAGAAATGCTCCAATTGAGCTAATTAGCTTATTGTGAGAATATTGCAATTGTCTGACAAAACTGAAAAATGTAAATTTCCAATTTCAACCAAACATGCTAGAAATGCTCCAATTGAGCTAATTAGCTTATTGTGAGAATATTACAAACGTCTGACAAAACTGAAAAATGTAAACTTCCAATTTCAACCAAACATGCTAGAAATGCTCCAATTGAGCTAATTAGCTTATTGTGAGAATATTACAAACGTCTGACAAAAGTGAAAAATGTAAATTTCCAATTTCAACCAAACATGCTAGAAATGCTCCAATTGAGCTAATTAGCTTATTGTGAGAATATTACAAACGTCTGACAAAACTGAAAAATGTAAACTTCCAATTTCAACCAAACATGCTAGAAATGCTCCAATTGAGCTAATTAGCTTATTGTGAGAATATTGCAATTGTCTGACAAAAGTGAAAAATGTAAATTTCCAATTTCAACCAAACATGCTAGAAATGCTCCAATTGAGCTAATTAGCTTATTGTGAGAATATTTCAATTGTCTGACAAAAGTGAAAAATGTAAATTTCCAATTTCAACCAAACATGCTAGAAATGCTCCAATTGAGCTAATCAGCTTATTGTGAGAATATTGCACTTCTCTGACAAAAGTGAAAAATGTAAATTTCCAATTTCAACCAAACATGCTAGAAATGCTCCAATTGAGCTAATTAGCTTATTGTGAGAATATTACAAACGTCTGACAAAACTGAAAAATGTAAATTTCCAATTTCAACCAAACATGCTAGAAATGCTCCAATTGAGCTAATTAGCTTATTGTGAGAATATTACAAACGTCTGACAAAACTGAAAAATGTAAATTTCCAATTTCAACCAAACATGCTAGAAATGCTCCAATTGAGCTAATTAGCTTATTGTGAGAATATTACAAACGTCTGACAAAACTGAAAAATGTAAATTTCCAATTTCAACCAAACATGCTAGAAATGCTCCAATTGAGCTAATTAGCTTATTGTGAGAATATTACAAACGTCTGACAAAACTGAAAAATGTAAATTTCCAATTTCAACCAAACATGCTAGAAATGCTCCAATTGAGCTAATTAGCTTATTGTGAGAATATTACAAACGCCTGACAATACTGAAAAATGTAAATTTCCAATTTCAACCAAACATGCTAGAAATGCTCCAATTGAGCTAATTAGCTTATTGTGAGAATATTACAAACGTCTGACAAAACTGAAAAATGTAAATTTCCAATTTCAACCAAACATGCTAGAAATGCTCCAATTGAGCTAATTAGCTTATTGTGAGAATATTACAAACGTCTGACAAAAGTGAAAAATGTAAATTTCCAATTTCAACCAAACATGCTAGAAATGCTCCAATTGAGCTAATTAGCTTATTGTGAGAATATTACAAACGTCTGACAAAACTGAAAAATGTAAATTTCCAATTTCAACCAAACATGCTAGAAATGCTCCAATTGAGCTAATTAGTTTATTGTGAGAATATTACAAACGTCTGACAAAAGTGAAAAATGTAAATTTCCAATTTCAACCAAACATGCTAGAAATGCTCCAATTGAGCTAATTAGCTTATTGTGAGAATATTACAAACGTCTGACAAAACTGAAAAATGTAAATTTCCAATTTCAACCAAACATGCTAGAAATGCTCCAATTGAGCTAATTAGCTTATTGTGAGAATATTGCAATTGTCTGACAAAAGTGAAAAATGTAAACTTCCAATTTCAACCAAACATGCTAGAAATGCTCCAATTGAGCTAATTAGCTTATTGTGAGAATATTGCAATTGTCTGACAAAAGTGAAAAATGTAAATTTCCAATTTCAACCAAACATGCTAGAAATGCTCCAATTGAGCTAATCAGCTTATTGTGAGAATATTGCACTTGTCTGACAAAAGTGAAAAATGTAAATTTCCAATTTCAACCAAACATGCTAGAAATGCTCCAATTGAGCTAATTAGCTTATTGTGAGAATATTGCAATTGTCTGACAAAAGTGAAAAATGTAAATTTCCAATTTCAACCAAACATGCTAGAAATGCTCCAATTGAGCTAATTAGCTTATTGTGAGAATATTACAAACGTCTGACAAAACTGAAAAATGTAAATTTCCAATTTCAACCAAACATGCTAGAAATGCTCCAATTGAGCTAATTAGCTTATTGTGAGAATATTACAAACGTCTGACAAAACTGAAAAATGTAAATTTCCAATTTCAGCCAAACATGCTAGAAATGCTCCAATTGAGCTAATTAGCTTATTGTGAGAATATTGCAATTGTCTGACAAAAGTGAAAAATGTAAATTTCCAATTTCAACCAAACATGCTAGAAATGCTCCAATTGAGCTAATTAGCTTATTGTGAGAATATTGCAATTGTCTGACAAAACTGAAAAATGTAAATTTCCAATTTCAACCAAACATGCTAGAAATGCTCCAATTGAGCTAATTAGCTTATTGTGAGAATATTACAAACGTCTGACAAAACTGAAAAATGTAAATTTCCAATTTCAACCAAACATGCTAGAAATGCTCCAATTGAGCTAATTAGCTAATTGTGAGAATATTACAATTGTCTGGGAAAAGTGAAAAATGTAAATTTCCAATTTCAACCAAACATGCTAGAAATGCTCCAATTAAGCTAATTAACTTATTGTGAGAATATTGCAATTGTCTGGGAAAAGTGAAAAATGTAAATTTCCAATTTCAACCAAACATGCTAGAAATGCTCCAATTGAGCTAATTAGCTTATTGTGAGAATATTGCAATTGGCTGACAAAAGTGAAAAATGTAAATTTCCAATTTCAACCAAACATGCTAGAAATGCTCCAATTGAGCTAATTAGCTTATTGTGAGAATATTGCAATTGTCTGACAAAAGTGAAAAATGTAAATTTCCAATTTCAACCAAACATGCTAGAAATGCTCCAATTGAGCTAATTAGCTTATTGTGAGAATATTGCAATTGTCTGACAAAAGTGAAAAATGTAAATTTCCAATTTCAACCAAACATGCTAGAAATGCTCCAATTGAGCTAATTAGCTTATTGTGAGAATATTACAAACGTCTGACAAAAGTGAAAAATGTAAATTTCCAATTTCAACCAAACATGCTAGAAATGCTCCAATTAAGCTAATTAGCTTATTGTGAGAATATTACAAACGTCTGACAGAACTGAAAAATGTAAATTTCCAATTTCAACCAAACATGCTAGAAATGCTCCAATTGAGCTAATTAGCTTATTGTGAGAATATTACAAACGTCTGACAAAACTGAAAAATGTAAATTTCCAATTTCAACCAAACATGCTAGAAATGCTCCAATTGAGCTAATTAGCTTATTGTGAGAATATTACAAACGTCTGACAAAACTGAAAAATGTAAATTTCCAATTTCAACCAAACATGCTAGAAATGCTCCAATTGAGCTAATTAGCTTATTGTGAGAATATTACAAACGCCTGACAATACTGAAAAATGTAAATTTCCAATTTCAACCAAACATGCTAGAAATGCTCCAATTGAGCTAATTAGCTTATTGTGAGAATATTACAAACGTCTGACAAAACTGAAAAATGTAAATTTCCAATTTCAACCAAACATGCTAGAAATGCTCCAATTGAGCTAATTAGCTTATTGTGAGAATATTACAAACGTCTGACAAAAGTGAAAAATGTAAATTTCCAATTTCAACCAAACATGCTAGAAATGCTCCAATTGAGCTAATTAGCTTATTGTGAGAATATTACAAACGTCTGACAAAACTGAAAAATGTAAATTTCCAATTTCAACCAAACATGCTAGAAATGCTCCAATTGAGCTAATTAGTTTATTGTGAGAATATTACAAACGTCTGACAAAAGTGAAAAATGTAAATTTCCAATTTCAACCAAACATGCTAGAAATGCTCCAATTGAGCTAATTAGCTTATTGTGAGAATATTACAAACGTCTGGCAAAACTGAAAAATGTAAATTTCCAATTTCAACCAAACATGCTAGAAATGCTCCAATTGAGCTAATTAGCTTATTGTGAGAATATTGCAATTGTCTGACAAAAGTGAAAAATGTAAACTTCCAATTTCAACCAAACATGCTAGAAATGCTCCAATTGAGCTAATTAGCTTATTGTGAGAATATTGCAATTGTCTGACAAAAGTGAAAAATGTAAATTTCCAATTTCAACCAAACATGCTAGAAATGCTCCAATTGAGCTAATCAGCTTATTGTGAGAATATTGCACTTGTCTGACAAAAGTGAAAAATGTAAATTTCCAATTTCAACCAAACATGCTAGAAATGCTCCAATTGAGCTAATTAGCTTATTGTGAGAATATTGCAATTGTCTGACAAAAGTGAAAAATGTAAATTTCCAATTTCAACCAAACATGCTAGAAATGCTCCAATTGAGCTAATTAGCTTATTGTGAGAATATTACAAACGTCTGACAAAACTGAAAAATGTAAATTTCCAATTTCAACCAAACATGCTAGAAATGCTCCAATTGAGCTAATTAGCTTATTGTGAGAATATTACAAACGTCTGACAAAACTGAAAAATGTAAATTTCCAATTTCAGCCAAACATGCTAGAAATGCTCCAATTGAGCTAATTAGCTTATTGTGAGAATATTGCAATTGTCTGACAAAAGTGAAAAATGTAAATTTCCAATTTCAACCAAACATGCTAGAAATGCTCCAATTGAGCTAATTAGCTTATTGTGAGAATATTGCAATTGTCTGACAAAAGTGAAAAATGTAAATTTCCAATTTCAACCAAACATGCTAGAAATGCTCCAATTGAGCTAATTAGCTTATTGTGAGAATATTACAAACGTCTGACAAAACTGAAAAATGTAAATTTCCAATTTCAACCAAACATGCTAGAAATGCTCCAATTGAGCTAATTAGCTAATTGTGAGAATATTACAATTGTCTGGGAAAAGTGAAAAATGTAAATTTCCAATTTCAACCAAACATGCTAGAAATGCTCCAATTAAGCTAATTAACTTATTGTGAGAATATTGCAATTGTCTGGGAAAAGTGAAAAATGTAAATTTCCAATTTCAACCAAACATGCTAGAAATGCTCCAATTGAGCTAATTAGCTTATTGTGAGAATATTGCAATTGGCTGACAAAAGTGAAAAATGTAAATTTCCAATTTCAACCAAACATGCTAGAAATGCTCCAATTGAGCTAATTAGCTTATTGTGAGAATATTGCAATTGTCTGACAAAAGTGAAAAATGTAAATTTCCAATTTCAACCAAACATGCTAGAAATGCTCCAATTGAGCTAATTAGCTTATTGTGAGAATATTGCAATTGTCTGACAAAAGTGAAAAATGTAAATTTCCAATTTCAACCAAACATGCTAGAAATGCTCCAATTGAGCTAATTAGCTTATTGTGAGAATATTACAAACGTCTGACAAAAGTGAAAAATGTAAATTTCCAATTTCAACCAAACATGCTAGAAATGCTCCAATTAAGCTAATTAGCTTATTGTGAGAATATTACAAACGTCTGACAAAAGTGAAAAATGTAAATTTCCAATTTCAACCAAACATGCTAGAATTGCTCAAATTGCGCAAATAAGCCTACTGTAAGAATTTTACAAACGTCTGACAAAAGTGAAAAATGTAAATTTCCAATTTCAACCAAACATGCTAGAAATGCTCCAATTGAGCTAATTAGCTTATTGTGAGAATAATACAAACGTCTGACAACACTGAAAAATTTAAATTTTCAATTTCAACGAAACATGCTAGAAATGCTCCAATTGAGCTAATTAGCTTATTGTGAGAATAATACAAACGTCTGACAACACTGAAAAATGTAAATTTTCAATTTCAACGAAACATGCTAGAAATGCTCCAATTGAGCTAATTAGCTTATTGTGAGAATATTACAAACGTCTTACAAAACTGAAAAATGTAAATTTCCAATTTCAACCAAACATGCTAGAAATGCTCCAATTGAGCTAATTAGCTTATTGTGAGAATATTACAAACGTCTGACAAAACTGAAAAATGTAAATTTCCAATTTCAACCAAACATGCTAGAAATGCTCCAATTGAGCTAATTAGCTTATTGTGAGAATATTACAAACGTCTGACAAAACTGAAAAATGTAAATTTCCAATTTCAACCAAACATGCTAGAAATGCTCCAATTGAGCTAATTAGCTTATTGTGAGAATATTACAAACGTCTGACAAAAGTGAAAAATGTAAATTTCCAATTTCAACCAAACATGCTAGAAATGCTCCAATTGAGCTAATTAGCTTATTGTGAGAATATTACAAACGTCTGACAAAACTGAAAAATGTAAATTTCCAATTTCAACCAAACATGCTAGAAATGCTCCAATTGAGCTAATTAGCTTATTGTGAGAATATTACAAACGTCTGACAAAAGTGAAAAATGTAAATTTCCAATTTCAACCAAACATGCTAGAAATGCTCCAATTGAGCTAATTAGCTTATTGTGAGAATATTGCAATTGTCTGACAAAAGTGAAAAATGTAAATTTCCAATTTCAACCAAACATGCTAGAAATGCTCCAATTGAGCTAATTAGCTTATTGTGAGAATATTGCAATTGTCTGACAAAAGTGAAAAATGTAAATTTCCAATTTCAACCAAACATGCTAGAAATGCTCCAATTGAGCTAATCAGCTTATTGTGAGAATATTGCACTTCTCTGACAAAAGTGAAAAATGTAAATTTCCAAGTTCAACCAAACATGCTCGAGAATGCTCCAATTGAGCTAATTAGCTTATTGTGAGAATATTACAAACGTCTGACAAAACTGAAAAATGTAAATTTCCAATTTCAACCAAACATGCTAGAAATGCTCCAATTGAGCTAATTAGCTTATTGTGAGAATATTACAAACGTCTGACAAAACTGAAAAATGTAAATTTCCAATTTCAACCAAACATGCTAGAAATGCTCCAATTGAGCTAATTAGCTTATTGTGAGAATATTACAAACGTCTGACAAAACTGAAAAATGTAAATTTCCAATTTCAACCAAACATGCTAGAAATGCTCCAATTGAGCTAATTAGCTTATTGTGAGAATATTACAAACGTCTGACAAAACTGAAAAATGTAAATTTCCAATTTCAACCAAACATGCTAGAAATGCTCCAATTGAGCTAATTAGCTTATTGTGAGAATATTACAAACGCCTGACAATACTGAAAAATGTAAATTTCCAATTTCAACCAAACATGCTAGAAATGCTCCAATTGAGCTAATTAGCTTATTGTGAGAATATTACAAACGTCTGACAAAACTGAAAAATGTAAATTTCCAATTTCAACCAAACATGCTAGAAATGCTCCAATTGAGCTAATTAGCTTATTGTGAGAATATTACAAACGTCTGACAAAAGTGAAAAATGTAAATTTCCAATTTCAACCAAACATGCTAGAAATGCTCCAATTGAGCTAATTAGCTTATTGTGAGAATATTACAAACGTCTGACAAAACTGAAAAATGTAAATTTCCAATTTCAACCAAACATGCTAGAAATGCTCCAATTGAGCTAATTAGCTTATTGTGAGAATATTACAAACGTCTGACAAAAGTGAAAAATGTAAATTTCCAATTTCAACCAAACATGCTAGAAATGCTCCAATTGAGCTAATTAGCTTATTGTGAGAATATTACAAACGTCTGACAAAACTGAAAAATGTAAATTTCCAATTTCAACCAAACATGCTAGAAATGCTCCAATTGAGCTAATTAGCTTATTGTGAGAATATTGCAATTGTCTGACAAAAGTGAAAAATGTAAATTTCCAATTTCAACCAAACATGCTAGAAATGCTCCAATTGAGCTAATTAGCTTATTGTGAGAATATTGCAATTGTCTGACAAAAGTGAAAAATGTAAATTTCCAATTTCAACCAAACATGCTAGAAATGCTCCAATTGAGCTAATTAGCTTATTGTGAGAATATTGCAATTGTCTGACAAAAGTGAAAAATGTAAATTTCCAATTTCAACCAAACATGCTAGAAATGCTCCAATTGAGCTAATCAGCTTATTGTGAGAATATTGCACTTGTCTGACAAAAGTGAAAAATGTAAATTTCCAATTTCAACCAAACATGCTAGAAATGCTCCAATTGAGCTAATTAGCTTATTGTGAGAATATTGCAATTGTCTGACAAAAGTGAAAAATGTAAATTTCCAATTTCAACCAAACATGCTAGAAATGCTCCAATTGAGCTAATTAGCTTATTGTGAGAATATTACAAACGTCTGACAAAACTGAAAAATGTAAATTTCCAATTTCAACCAAACATGCTAGAAATGCTCCAATTGAGCTAATTAGCTTATTGTGAGAATATTACAAACGTCTGACAAAACTGAAAAATGTAAATTTCCAATTTCAGCCAAACATGCTAGAAATGCTCCAATTGAGCTAATTAGCTTATTGTGAGAATATTGCAATTGTCCGACAAAAGTGAAAAATGTAAATTTCCAATTTCAACCAAACATGCTAGAAATGCTCCAATTGAGCTAATTAGCTTATTGTGAGAATATTGCAATTGTCTGACAAAAGTGAAAAATGTAAATTTCCAATTTCAACCAAACATGCTAGAAATGCTCCAATTGAGCTAATTAGCTTATTGTGAGAATATTACAAACGTCTGACAAAAGTGAAAAATGTAAATTTCCAATTTCAACCAAACATGCTAGAAATGCTCCAATTGAGCTAATTAGCTTATTGTGAGAATATTACAAACGTCTGACAAAACTGAAAAATGTAAATTTCCAATTTCAACCAAACATGCTAGAAATGCTCCAATTGAGCTAATTAGCTTATTGTGAGAATATTACAAACGTCTGACAAAAGTGAAAAATGTAAATTTCCAATTTCAACCAAACATGCTAGAAATGCTCCAATTGAGCTAATTAGCTTATTGTGAGAATATTGCAATTGTCTGACAAAAGTGAAAAATGTAAATTTCCAATTTCAACCAAACATGCTAGAAATGCTCCAATTGAGCTAATTAGCTTATTGTGAGAATATTGCAATTGTCTGACAAAAGTGAAAAATGTAAATTTCCAATTTCAACCAAACATGCTAGAAATGCTCCAATTGAGCTAATCAGCTTATTGTGAGAATATTGCACTTCTCTGACAAAAGTGAAAAATGTAAATTTCCAAGTTCAACCAAACATGCTCGAGAATGCTCCAATTGAGCTAATTAGCTTATTGTGAGAATATTACAAACGTCTGACAAAACTGAAAAATGTAAATTTCCAATTTCAACCAAACATGCTAGAAATGCTCCAATTGAGCTAATTAGCTTATTGTGAGAATATTACAAACGTCTGACAAAACTGAAAAATGTAAATTTCCAATTTCAACCAAACATGCTAGAAATGCTCCAATTGAGCTAATTAGCTTATTGTGAGAATATTACAAACGTCTGACAAAACTGAAAAATGTAAATTTCCAATTTCAACCAAACATGCTAGAAATGCTCCAATTGAGCTAATTAGCTTATTGTGAGAATATTACAAACGTCTGACAAAACTGAAAAATGTAAATTTCCAATTTCAACCAAACATGCTAGAAATGCTCCAATTGAGCTAATTAGCTTATTGTGAGAATATTACAAACGCCTGACAATACTGAAAAATGTAAATTTCCAATTTCAACCAAACATGCTAGAAATGCTCCAATTGAGCTAATTAGCTTATTGTGAGAATATTACAAACGTCTGACAAAACTGAAAAATGTAAATTTCCAATTTCAACCAAACATGCTAGAAATGCTCCAATTGAGCTAATTAGCTTATTGTGAGAATATTACAAACGTCTGA
Organism: Watersipora subatra; assembly: GCF_963576615.1. NCBI lineage: Eukaryota > Metazoa > Bryozoa > Gymnolaemata > Cheilostomatida > Watersiporidae > Watersipora > Watersipora subatra. The sequence goes on from NW_027045293.1 coordinate 188,771, forward strand.
CAAAAGTGAAAAATGTAAATTTCCAATTTCAACCAAACATGCTAGAAATGCTCCAATTGAGCTAATTAGCTTATTGTGAGAATATTACAAACGTCTGACAAAACTGAAAAATGTAAATTTCCAATTTCAACCAAACATGCTAGAAATGCTCCAATTGAGCTAATTAGCTTATTGTGAGAATATTACAAACGTCTGACAAAAGTGAAAAATGTAAATTTCCAATTTCAACCAAACATGCTAGAAATGCTCCAATTGAGCTAATTAGCTTATTGTGAGAATATTACAAACGTCTGACAAAACTGAAAAATGTAAATTTCCAATTTCAACCAAACATGCTAGAAATGCTCCAATTGAGCTAATTAGCTTATTGTGAGAATATTGCAATTGTCTGACAAAAGTGAAAAATGTAAATTTCCAATTTCAACCAAACATGCTAGAAATGCTCCAATTGAGCTAATTAGCTTATTGTGAGAATATTGCAATTGTCTGACAAAAGTGAAAAATGTAAATTTCCAATTTCAACCAAACATGCTAGAAATGCTCCAATTGAGCTAATTAGCTTATTGTGAGAATATTGCAATTGTCTGACAAAAGTGAAAAATGTAAATTTCCAATTTCAACCAAACATGCTAGAAATGCTCCAATTGAGCTAATCAGCTTATTGTGAGAATATTGCACTTGTCTGACAAAAGTGAAAAATGTAAATTTCCAATTTCAACCAAACATGCTAGAAATGCTCCAATTGAGCTAATTAGCTTATTGTGAGAATATTGCAATTGTCTGACAAAAGTGAAAAATGTAAATTTCCAATTTCAACCAAACATGCTAGAAATGCTCCAATTGAGCTAATTAGCTTATTGTGAGAATATTACAAACGTCTGACAAAACTGAAAAATGTAAATTTCCAATTTCAACCAAACATGCTAGAAATGCTCCAATTGAGCTAATTAGCTTATTGTGAGAATATTACAAACGTCTGACAAAACTGAAAAATGTAAATTTCCAATTTCAGCCAAACATGCTAGAAATGCTCCAATTGAGCTAATTAGCTTATTGTGAGAATATTGCAATTGTCCGACAAAAGTGAAAAATGTAAATTTCCAATTTCAACCAAACATGCTAGAAATGCTCCAATTGAGCTAATTAGCTTATTGTGAGAATATTGCAATTGTCTGACAAAAGTGAAAAATGTAAATTTCCAATTTCAACCAAACATGCTAGAAATGCTCCAATTGAGCTAATTAGCTTATTGTGAGAATATTACAAACGTCTGACAAAACTGAAAAATGTAAATTTCCAATTTCAACCAAACATGCTAGAAATGCTCCAATTGAGCTAATTAGCTTATTGTGAGAATATTACAATTGTCTGGGAAAAGTGAAAATGTAAATTTCCAATTTCAACCAAACATGCTAGAAATGCTCCAATTAAGCTAATTAACTTATTGTGAGAATATTGCAATTGTCTGGGAAAAGTGAAAAATGTAAATTTCCAATTTCAACCAAACATGCTAGAAATGCTCCAATTGAGCTAATTAGCTTATTGTGAGAATATTGCAATTGGCTGACAAAAGTGAAAAATGTAAATTTCCAATTTCAACCAAACATGTTAGAAATGCTCCAATTGAGCTAATTAGCTTATTGTGAGAATATTGCAATTGTCTGACAAAAGTGAAAAATGTAAATTTCCAATTTCAACCAAACATGCTAGAAATGCTCCAATTGAGCTAATTAGCTTATTGTGAGAATATTGCAATTGTCTGACAAAAGTGAAAAATGTAAATTTCCAATTTCAACCAAACATGCTAGAAATGCTCCAATTGAGCTAATTAGCTTATTGTGAGAATATTACAAACGTCTGACAAAAGTGAAAAATGTAAATTTCCAATTTCAACCAAACATGCTAGAAATGCTCCAATTAAGCTAATTAGCTTATTGTGAGAATATTACAAACGTCTGACAAAAGTGAAAAATGTAAATTTCCAATTTCAACCAAACATGCTAGAATTGCTCAAATTGCGCAAATAAGCCTACTGTAAGAATTTTACAAACGTCTGACAAAAGTGAAAAATGTAAATTTCCAATTTCAACCAAACATGCTAGAAATGCTCCAATTGAGCTAATTAGCTTATTGTGAGAATAATACAAACGTCTGACAACACTGAAAAATGTAAATTTTCAATTTCAACGAAACATGCTAGAAATGCTCCAATTGAGCTAATTAGCTTATTGTGAGAATATTACAAACGTCTGACAACACTGAAAAATGTAAATTTCCAATTTCAACCAAACATGCTAGAAATGCTCCAATTGAGCTAATTAGCTTATTGTGAGAATATTTCAATTGTCTGACAAAAGTGAAAAATGTAAATTTCCAATTTCAACCAAACATGCTAGAAATGCTCCAATTAAGCTAATTAGCTTATTGTGAGAATATTACAAACGTCTGACAAAAGTGAAAAATGTAAATTTCCAATTTCAACCAAACATGCTAGAATTGCTCAAATTGCGCAAATAAGCCTACTGTAAGAATTTTACAAACGTCTGACAAAAGTGAAAAATGTAAATTTCCAATTTCAACCAAACATGCTAGAAATGCTCCAATTGAGCTAATTAGCTTATTGTGAGAATAATACAAACGTCTGACAACACTGAAAAATGTAAATTTTCAATTTCAACCAAACATGCTAGAAATGCTCCAATTGAGCTAATTAGCTTATTGTGAGAATATTACAAACGTCTGACAACACTGAAAAATGTAAATTTCCAATTTCAACCAAACATGCTAGAAATGCTCCAATTGAGCTAATTAGCTTATTGTGAGAATATTTCAATTGTCTGACAAAAGTGAAAAATGTAAATTTCCAATTTCAACCAAACATGCTAGAAATGCTCCAATTGAGCTAATTAGCTTATTGTGAGAAAATTGCAATTGTCTGACAAACGTGAAAAATGTGACTTTCCAATTTCAACCAAACAAGCTAGAAATGCTCCAATTGAGCTATTTAGCTTATTGTGAGAATATTACAAACGTCTGACAAAACTGAAAAATGTAAATTTCCAATTTCAACCAAACATGCTAGAAATGCTCCAATTGAGCTAATTAGCTTATTGTGTGAATATTACAAACGTCTGACAACACTGAAAAATGTAAATTTCCAATTTCAACCAAACATGCTAGAAATGCTCCAATTGAGCTAATTAGCTTATTGTGAGAATATTACAAACGTCTTACAAAACTGAAAAATGTAAATTTCCAATTTCAACCAAACATGCTAGAAATGCTCCAATTGAGCTAATTAGCTTATTGTGAGAATATTACAAACGTCTGACAAAACTGAAAAATGTAAATTTCCAATTTCAACCAAACATGCTAGAAATGCTCCAATTGAGCTAATTAGCTTATTGTGAGAATATTACAAACGTCTGACAAAACTGAAAAATGTAAATTTCCAATTTCAACCAAACATGCTAGAAACGCTCCAATTGAGCTAATTAGCTTATTGTGAGAATATTACAAACGTCTGACAAAAGTGAAAAATGTAAATTTCCAATTTCAACCAAACATGCTAGAAATGCTCCAATTGAGCTAATTAGCTTATTGTGAGAATATTACAAACGTCTGACAAAACTGAAAAATGTAAATTTCCAATTTCAACCAAACATGCTAGAAATGCTCCAATTGAGCTAATTAGCTTATTGTGAGAATATTACAAACGTCTGAAAAACTGAAAAATGTAAACTTCCAATTTCAACCAAACATGCTAGAAATGCTCCAATTGAGCTAATTAGCTTATTGTGAGAATATTGCAATTGTCTGACAAAAGTGAAAAATGTAAATTTCCAATTTCAACCAAACATGCTAGAAATGCTCCAATTGAGCTAATTAGCTTATTGTGAGAATATTGCAATTGTCTGACAAAAGTGAAAAATGTAAATTTCCAATTTCAACCAAACATGCTAGAAATGCTCCAATTGAGCTAATCAGCTTATTGTGAGAATATTGCACTTCTCTGACAAAAGTGAAAAATGTAAATTTCCAATTTCAACCAAACATGCTAGAAATGCTCCAATTGAGCTAATTAGCTTATTGTGAGAATATTACAAACGTCTGACAAAACTGAAAAATGTAAATTTCCAATTTCAACCAAACATGCTAGAAATGCTCCAATTGAGCTAATTAGCTTATTGTGAGAATATTACAAACGTCTGACAAAACTGAAAAATGTAAATTTCCAATTTCAACCAAACATGCTAGAAATGCTCCAATTGAGCTAATTCGCTTATTGTGAAAATATTACAAACGTGTGACAAAACTGAAAAATGTAAATTTCCAATTTCAACCAAACATGCTAGAAAAGCTCCAATTGAGCTAATTAGCTTATTGTGAGAATATTACAAACGCCTGACAATACTGAAAAATGTAAATTTCCAATTTCAACCAAACATGCTAGAAATGCTCCAATTGAGCTAATTAGCTTATTGTGAGAATATTACAAACGTCTTACAAAACTGAAAAATGTAAATTTCCAATTTCAACCAAACATGCTAGAAATGCTCCAATTGAGCTAATTAGCTTATTGTGAGAATATTACAAACGTCTGACAAAACTGAAAAATGTAAATTTCCAATTTCAACCAAACATGCTAGAAATGCTCCAATTGAGCTAATTAGCTTATTGTGAGAATATTACAAACGTCTGACAAAACTGAAAAATGTAAATTTCCAATTTCAACCAAACATGCTAGAAACGCTCCAATTGAGCTAATTAGCTTATTGTGAGAATATTACAAACGTCTGACAAAAGTGAAAAATGTAAATTTCCAATTTCAACCAAACATGCTAGAAATGCTCCAATTGAGCTAATTAGCTTATTGTGAGAATATTACAAACGTCTGACAAAACTGAAAAATGTAAATTTCCAATTTCAACCAAACATGCTAGAAATGCTCCAATTGAGCTAATTAGCTTATTGTGAGAATATTACAAACGTCTGAAAAACTGAAAAATGTAAACTTCCAATTTCAACCAAACATGCTAGAAATGCTCCAATTGAGCTAATTAGCTTATTGTGAGAATATTGCAATTGTCTGACAAAAGTGAAAAATGTAAATTTCCAATTTCAACCAAACATGCTAGAAATGCTCCAATTGAGCTAATTAGCTTATTGTGAGAATATTGCAATTGTCTGACAAAAGTGAAAAATGTAAATTTCCAATTTCAACCAAACATGCTAGAAATGCTCCAATTGAGCTAATCAGCTTATTGTGAGAATATTGCACTTCTCTGACAAAAGTGAAAAATGTAAATTTCCAATTTCAACCAAACATGCTAGAAATGCTCCAATTGAGCTAATTAGCTTATTGTGAGAATATTACAAACGTCTGACAAAACTGAAAAATGTAAATTTCCAATTTCAACCAAACATGCTAGAAATGCTCCAATTGAGCTAATTAGCTTATTGTGAGAATATTACAAACGTCTGACAAAACTGAAAAATGTAAATTTCCAATTTCAACCAAACATGCTAGAAATGCTCCAATTGAGCTAATTCGCTTATTGTGAAAATATTACAAACGTGTGACAAAACTGAAAAATGTAAATTTCCAATTTCAACCAAACATGCTAGAAAAGCTCCAATTGAGCTAATTAGCTTATTGTGAGAATATTACAAACGCCTGACAATACTGAAAAATGTAAATTTCCAATTTCAACCAAACATGCTAGAAATGCTCCAATTGAGCTAATTAGCTTATTGTGAGAATATTACAAACGTCTGACAAAACTGAAAAATGTAAATTTCCAATTTCAACCAAACATGCTAGAAATGCTCCAATTGAGCTAATTAGCTTATTGTGAGAATATTACAAACGTCTGACAAAAGTGAAAAATGTAAATTTCCAATTTCAACCAAACATGCTAGAAATGCTCCAATTGAGCTAATTAGCTTATTGTGAGAATATTACAAACGTCTGACAAAACTGAAAAATGTAAATTTCCAATTTCAACCAAACATGCTAGAAATGCTCCAATTGAGCTAATTAGCTTATTGTGAGAATATTGCAATTGTCTGACAAAAGTGAAAAAGGTAAATTTCCAATTTCAACCAAACATGCTAGAAATGCTCCAATTGAGCTAATTAGCTTATTGTGAGAATATTGCACTTGTCTGACAAAAGTGAAAAATGTAAATTTCCAATTTCAACCAAACATGCTAGAAATGCTTCAATTGAGCTAATTAGCTTATTGAGAGAATATTGCAATTGTCTGACAAAAGTGAAAAATGTAAATTTCCAATTTCAACCAAACATGCTAGAAATGCTCCAATTGAGCTAATTAGCTTATTGTGAGAATATTGCACTTGTCTGACAAAAGTGAAAAATGTAAATTTCCAATTTCAACCAAACATGCTAGAAATGCTCCAATTGAGCTCATTAGCTTATTGAGAGAATATTACAAACGTCTGACAAAAGTGAAAAATTTAAATTTCCAATTTCAACCAAACATGCTAGAAATGCTCCAATTGAGCTAATTAGCTTATTGTGAGAATATTGCAATTGTCTGACAAAAGTGAAAAATGTAAATTTCCAATTTCAACCAAACATGCTAGAAATGCTCCAATTGAGCTAATTAGCTTATTGTGAGAATATTGCAATTGTCTGACAAAAGTGAAAAATGTAAATTTCCAATTTCAACCAAACATGCTAGAAATGCTCCAATTGAGCTAATTAGCTTATTGTGAGAATATTACAAACGTCTGACAAAACTGAAAAATGTAAATTTCCAATTTCAACCAAACATGCTAGAAATGCTCCAATTGAGCTAATTAGCTTATTGTGAGAATATTACAAACGTTTGACAAAACTGAAAAATGTAAATTTCCAATTTCAACCAAACATGCTAGAAATGCTCCAATTGAGCTAATTAGCTTATTGTGAGAATATTGCAATTGTTTGACAAAAGTGAAAAATGTAAATTTCCAATTTCAACCAAACATGCTAGAAATGCTCCAATTGCGCTAATTAGCTAATTGTGAGAATATTGCAATTGGCTGACAAAAGTGAAAAATGTAAATTTCCAATTTCAACCAAACATGCTAGAAATGCTCCAATTGAGCTAATTAGCTTATTGTGAGAATATTGCAATTGTCTGACAAAAGTGAAAAATGTAAATTTCCAATTTCAACCAAACATGCTAGAAATGCTCCAATTAAGCTAATTAGCTTATTGTGAGAATATTACAAACGTCTGACAAAAGTGAAAAATGTAAATTTCCAATTTCAACCAAACATGCTAGAAATGCTCCAATTGAGCTAATTAGCTTATTGTGAGAATATTGCAATTGTCTGACAAAAGTGAAAAATGTAAATTTCCAATTTCAACCAAACATGCTAGAAATGCTCCAAATAAGCTAATTAGCTTATTGTGAGAATATTACAAACGTCTGACAAAAGTGAAAAATGTAAATTTCCAATTTCAACCAAACATGCTAGAAATGCTCCAATTGAGCTAATTAGCTTATTGTGAGAATATTACAAACGCCTGACAATACTGAAAAATGTAAATTTCCAGTTTCAACCAAACATGCTAGAAATGCTCCAATTGAGCTAATTAGCTTATTGTGAGAATATTACAAACGTCTGACAAAACTGAAAAATGTAAATTTCCAATTTCAACCAAACATGCTAGAAATGCTCCAATTGAGCTAATTAGCTTATTGTGAGAATATTACAAACGTCTGACAAAAGTGAAAAATGTAAATTTCCAATTTCAACCAAACATGCTAGAAATGCTCCAATTGAGCTAATTAGCTTATTGTGAGAATATTACAAACGTCTGACAAAACTGAAAAATGTAAATTTCCAATTTCAACCAAACATGCTAGAAATGCTCCAATTGAGCTAATTAGCTTATTGTGAGAATATTGCAATTGTCTGACAAAAGTGAAAAATGTAAATTTCCAATTTCAACCAAACATGCTAGAAATGCTCCAATTGAGCTAATTAGCTTATTGTGAGAATATTGCAATTGTCTGACAAAAGTGAAAAATGTAAATTTCCAATTTCAACCAAAGATGCTAGAAATGCTCCAATTGAGCTAATCAGCTTATTGTGAGAATATTGCACTTGTCTGACAAAAGTGAAAAATGTAAATTTCCAATTTCAACCAAACATGCTAGAAATGCTCCAATTGAGCTAATTAGCTTATTGTGAGAATATTGCAATTGTCTGACAAAAGTGAAAAATGTAAATTTCCAATTTCAACCAAACATGCTAGAAATGCTCCAATTGAGCTAATTAGCTTATTGTGAGAATATTACAAACGTCTGACAAAACTGAAAAATGTAAATTTCCAATTTCAACCAAACATGCTAGAAATGCTCCAATTGAGCTAATTAGCTTATTGTGAGAATATTACAAACGTCTGACAAAACTGAAAAATGTAAATTTCCAATTTCAACCAAACATGCTAGAAATGCTCCAATTGAGCTAATTAGCTTATTGTGAGAATATTGCAATTGTCTGACAAAAGTGAAAAATGTAAATTTCCAATTTCAACCAAACATGCTAGACATGCTCCAATTGAGCTAATTAGCTTATTGTGAGAATCTTACAATTGTCTGGGAAAAGTGAAAAATGTAAATTTCCAATTTCAACCAAACATGCTAGAAATGCTCCAATTAAGCTAATTAATTTATTGTGAGAATATTGCAATTGTCTGGGAAAAGTGAAAAATGTAAATTTCCAATTTCAGCCAAACATGCTAGAAATGCTCCAATTGAGCTAATTAGCTTATTGTGAGAATATTGCAATTGGCTGACAAAAGTGAAAAATGTAAATTTCCAATTTCAACCAAACATGCTAGAAATGCTCCAATTGAGCTAATTAGCTTATTGTGAGAATATTGCAATTGTCTGACAAAAGTGAAAAATGTAAATTTCCAATTTCAACCAAACATGCTAGAAATGCTCCAATTGAGCTAATTAGCTTATTGTGAGAATATTACAAACGTCTGACAAAAGTGAAAAATGTAAAATTCCAATTTCAACCAAACATGCTAGAAATGCTCCAATTGAGCTCATTAGCTTATTGAGAGAATATTACAAACGTCTGACAAAAGTGAAAAATTTAAATTTCCAATTTCAACCAAACATGCTAGAAATGCTCCAATTGAGCTAATTAGCTTATTGTGAGAATATTGCAATTGTCTGACAAAAGTGAAAAATGTAAATTTCCAATTTCAACCAAACATGCTAGAAATGCTCCAATTGAGCTAATTAGCTTATTGTGAGAATATTGCAATTGTCTGACAAAAGTGAAAAATGTAAATTTCCAATTTCAACCAAACATGCTAGAAATGCTCCAATTGAGCTAATTAGCTTATTGTGAGAATATTACAAACGTCTGACAAAACTGAAAAATGTAAATTTCCAATTTCAACCAAACATGCTAGAAATGCTCCAATTGAGCTAATTAGCTTATTGTGAGAATATTACAAACGTCTGACAAAACTGAAAAATGTAAATTTCCAATTTCAACCAAACATGCTAGAAATGCTCCAATTGAGCTAATTAGCTTATTGTGAGAATATTGCAATTGTCTGACAAAAGTGAAAAATGTAAATTTCCAATTTCAACCAAACATGCTAGAAATGCTCCAATTGAGCTAATTAGCTTATTGTGAGAATCTTACAATTGTCTGGGAAAAGTGAAAAATGTAAATTTCCAATTTCAACCAAACATGCTAGAAATGCTCCAATTAAGCTAATTAATTTATTGTGAGAATATTGCAATTGTCTGGGAAAAGTGAAAAATGTAAATTTCCAATTTCAGCCAAACATGCTAGAAATGCTCCAATTGAGCTAATTAGCTTATTGTGAGAATATTGCAATTGGCTGACAAAAGTGAAAAATGTAAATTTCCAATTTCAACCAAACATGCTAGAAATGCTCCAATTGAGCTAATTAGCTTATTGTGAGAATATTGCAATTGTCTGACAAAAGTGAAAAATGTAAATTTCCAATTTCAACCAAACATGCTAGAAATGCTCCAATTGAGCTAATTAGCTTATTGTGAGAATATTACAAACGTCTGACAAAAGTGAAAAATGTAAATTTCCAATTTCAACCAAACATGCTAGAAATGCTCCAATTGAACTCATTAGCTTATTGAGAGAATATTACAAACGTCTGACAAAAGTGAAAAATTTAAATTTCCAATTTCAACCAAACATGCTAGAAATGCTCCAATTGAGCTAATTAGCTTATTGTGAGAATATTGCAATTGTCTGACAAAAGTGAAAAATGTAAATTTCCAATTTCAACCAAACATGCTAGAAATGCTCCAATTGAGCTAATTAGCTTATTGTGAGAATATTGCAATTGTCTGACAAAAGTGAAAAATGTAAATTTCCAATTTCAACCAAACATGCTAGAAATGCTCCAATTGAGCTAATTAGCTTATTGTGAGAATATTGCACTTGTCTGACAAAAGTGAAAAATGTAAATTTCCAATTTCAACCAAACATGCTAGAAATGCTCCAATTGAGCTAATTAGCTTATTGTGAGAATATTACAAACGTCTGACAAAACTGAAAAATGTAAATTTCCAATTTCAACCAAACATGCTAGAAATGCTCCAATTGAGCTAATTAGCTTATTGTGAGAATATTACAAACGTTTGACAAAAGTGAAAAATTTAAATTTCCAATTTCAACCAAACATGCTAGAAATGCTCCAATTAAGCTAATTAGCTTATTGTGAGAATATTGCAATTGTCTGACAAAAGTGAAAAATGTAAATTTCCAATTTCAACCAAACATGCTAGAAATGCTCCAATTGAGCTAATTAGCTTATTGTGAGAATATTGCAATTGTCTGACAAAAGTGAAAAATGTAAATTTCCAATTTCAACCAAACATGCTAGAAATGCTCCAATTGAGCTAATTAGCTTATTGTGAGAATATTACAAACGTCTGACAAAAGTGAAAAATGTAAATTTCCAATTTCAACCAAACATGCTAGAAATGCTCCAATTAAGCTAATTAGCTTATTGTGAGAATATTACAAACGTCTGACAAAAGTGAAAAATGTAAATTTCCAATTTCAACCAAACATGCTAGAAATGCTCCAATTGAGCTAATTAGCTTATTGTGAGAATATTGAAATTGTCTGACAAAAGTGAAAAATGTAAATTTCCAATTTCAGCCAAATATGCTAGAAATGCTCCAATTAAGCTAATTAGCTTATTGTGAGAATATTGCAATTGTCTGACAAAAGTGAAAAATGTAAATTTCCAATTTCAGCCAAACATGCTAGAAATGCTCCAATTGAGCTAATTAGCTTATTGTGAGAATATTGCAATTGTCTGACAAAAGCGAAAAATGTAAATTTCCAATTTCAACCAAACATGCTAGAATAGCTCAAATTGCGCAAATAAGCCTACTGTAAGAATTTTACAAACGTCTGACAAAAGTGAAAAATGTAAATTTCCAATTTCAACCAAACATGCTAGAAATGCTTCAATTGAGCTAATTAGCTTATTGAGAGAATATTGCAATTGTCTGACAAAAGTGAAAAATGTAAATTTCCAATTTCAACCAAACATGCTAGAAATGCTCCAATTGAGCTAATTAGCTTATTGTGAGAATATTGCACTTGTCTGACAAAAGTGAAAAATGTAAATTTCCAATTTCAACCAAACATGCTAGAAAAGCTCCAATTGAGCTAATTAGCTTATTGTGAGAATATTACAAACGTCTGACAAAAGTGAAAAATGTAAATTTCCAATTTCAACCAAACATGCTAGAAATGCTCCAATTGAGCTCATTAGCTTATTGAGAGAATATTACAAACGTCTGACAAAAGTGAAAAATTTAAATTTCCAATTTCAACCAAACATGCTAGAAATGCTCCAATTGAGCCAATTAGCTTATTGTGAGAATATTGCAATTGTCTGACAAAAGTGAAAAATGTAAATTTCCAATTTCAACCAAACATGCTAGAAATGCTCCAATTGAGCTAATTAGCTTATTGTGAGAATATTGCAATTGTCTGACAAAAGTGAAAAATGTAAATTTCCAATTTCAACCAAACATGCTAGAAATGCTCCAATTGAGCTAATTAGCTTATTGTGAGAATATTGAAATTGTCTGACAAAAGTGAAAAATGTAAATTTCCAATTTCAACCAAACATGCTAGAATAGCTCAAATTGCGCAAATAAGCCTACTGTAAGAATTTTACAAACGTCTGACAAAAGTGAAAAATGTAAATTTCCAATTTCAACCAAACATGCTAGAAATGCTTCAATTGAGCTAATTAGCTTATTGAGAGAATATTGCAATTGTCTGACAAAAGTGAAAAATGTAAATTTCCAATTTCAACCAAACATGCTAGAAATGCTCCAATTGAGCTAATTAGCTTATTGTGAGAATATTGCACTTGTCTGACAAAAGTGAAAAATGTAAATTTCCAATTTCAACCAAACATGCTAGAAAAGCTCCAATTGAGCTAATTAGCTTATTGTGAGAATATTACAAACGTCTGACAGAAGTGAAAAATGTAAATTTCCAATTTCAACCAAACATGCTAGAAATGCTCCAATTGAGCTCATTAGCTTATTGTGAGAATATTACAAACGTCTGACAAAAGTGAAAAATTTAAATTTCCAATTTCAACCAAACATGCTAGAAATGCTCCAATTGAGCCAATTAGCTTATTGTGAGAATATTGCAATTGTCTGACAAAAGTGAAAAATGTAAATTTCCAATTTCAACCAAACATGCTAGAAATGCTCCAATTGAGCTAATTAGCTTATTGTGAGAATATTGCAATTGTCTGACAAAAGTGAAAAATGTAAATTTCCAATTTCAACCAAACATGCTAGAAATGCTCCAATTGAGCTAATTAGCTTATTGTGAGAATATTACAACGTCTGACAAAACTGAAAAATGTAAATTTCCAATTTCAACCAAACATGCTAGAAATGCTCCAATTGAGCTAATTAGCTTATTGTGAGAATATTACAAACGTTTGACAAAACTGAAAAATGTAAATTTCCAATTTCAACCAAACATGCTAGAAATGCTCCAATTGAGCTAATTAGCTTATTGTGAGAATATTGCAATTGTTTGACAAAAGTGAAAAATGTAAATTTCCAATTTCAACCAAACATGCTAGAAATGCTCCAATTGAGCTAATTAGCTTATTGTGAGAATATTACAAACGTCTGACAAAACCGAAAAATTTAATTTTCCAATTTCAACCAAACATGCTAGAAATGCTCCAATTGAGCTAATTAGCTTATTGTGAGAATATTACAAACGTTTGACAAAACTGAAAAATGTAAATTTCCAATTTCAACCAAACATGCTAGAAATGCTCCAATTGAGCTAATTAGCTTATTGTGAGAATATTGAAATTGTCTGACAAAAGTGAAAAATGTAAATTTCCAATTTCAACCAAACATGCTAGAATAGCTCAAATTGCGCAAATAAGCCTACTGTAAGAATTTTACAAACGTCTGACAAAAGTGAAAAATGTAAATTTCCAATTTCAACCAAACATGCTAGAAATGCTTCAATTGAGCTAATTAGCTTATTGAGAGAATATTGCAATTGTCTGACAAAAGTGAAAAATGTAAATTTCCAATTTCAACCAAACATGCTAGAAATGCTCCAATTGAGCTAATTAGCTTATTGTGAGAATATTGCACTTGTCTGACAAAAGTGAAAAATGTAAATTTCCAATTTCAACCAAACATGCTAGAAAAGCTCCAATTGAGCTAATTAGCTTATTGTGAGAATATTACAAACGTCTGACAGAAGTGAAAAATGTAAATTTCCAATTTCAACCAAACATGCTAGAAATGCTCCAATTGAGCTCATTAGCTTATTGTGAGAATATTACAAACGTCTGACAAAAGTGAAAAATTTAAATTTCCAATTTCAACCAAACATGCTAGAAATGCTCCAATTGAGCCAATTAGCTTATTGTGAGAATATTGCAATTGTCTGACAAAAGTGAAAAATGTAAATTTCCAATTTCAACCAAACATGCTAGAAATGCTCCAATTGAGCTAATTAGCTTATTGTGAGAATATTGCAATTGTCTGACAAAAGTGAAAAATGTAAATTTCCAATTTCAACCAAACATGCTAGAAATGCTCCAATTGAGCTAATTAGCTTATTGTGAGAATATTACAAACGTCTGACAAAACTGAAAAATGTAAATTTCCAATTTCAACCAAACATGCTAGAAATGCTCCAATTGAGCTAATTAGCTTATTGTGAGAATATTACAAACGTTTGACAAAACTGAAAAATGTAAATTTCCAATTTCAACCAAACATGCTAGAAATGCTCCAATTGAGCTAATTAGCTTATTGTGAGAATATTGCAATTGTTTGACAAAAGTGAAAAATGTAAATTTCCAATTTCAACCAAACATGCTAGAAATGCTCCAATTGAGCTAATTAGCTTATTGTGAGAATATTGCAATTGGCTGACAAAAGTGAAAAATGTAAATTTCCAATTTCAACCAAACATGCTAGAAATGCTCCAATTGAGCTAATTAGCTTATTGTGAGAATATTGCAATTGTCTGACAAAAGTGAAAAATGTAAATTTCCAATTTCAACCAAACATGCTTGAAATGCTCCAATTAAGCTAATTAGCTTATTGTGAGAATATTACAAACGTCTGACAAAAGTGAAAAATGTAAATTTCCAATTTCAACCAAACATGCTAGAATAGCTCAAATAGCGCAAATAAGCCTACTGTAAAAATTTTACAAACGTCTGACAAAAGTGAAAAATGTAAATTTCCAATTTCAACCAAACATGCTAGAAATGCTTCAATTGAGCTAATTAGCTTATTGAGAGAATATTGCAATTGTCTGACAAAAGTGAAAAATGTAAATTTCCAATTTCAACCAAACATGCTAGAAATGCTCCAATTGAGCTAATTAGCTTATTGTGAGAATATTGCACTTGTCTGACAAAAGTGAAAAATGTAAATTTCCAATTTCAACCAAACATGCTAGAAAAGCTCCAATTGAGCTAATTAGCTTATTGTGAGAATATTACAAACGTCTGACAAAACTGAAAAATTTAAATTTCCAATTTCAACCAAACATGCTAGAAATGCTCCAATTGAGCTAATTAGCTTATTGTGAGAATATTGCAATTGTCTGACAAAAGTGAAAAATGTAAATTTCCAATTTCAACCAAACATGCTAGAAATGCTCCAATTGAGCTAATTAGCTTATTGTGAGAATATTGCAATTGTCTGACAAAAGTGAAAAATGTAAATTTCCAATTTCAACCAAACATGCTAGAAATGCTCCAATTGAGCTAATTAGCTTATTGTGAGAAGATTACAAACGTCTGACAAAACTGAAAAATGTAAATTTCCAATTTCAACCAAACATGCTAGAAATGCTCCAATTGAGCTAATTAGCTTATTGTGAGAATATTACAAACGTTTGACAAAACTGAAAAATGTAAATTTCCAATTTCAACCAAACATGCTAGAAATGCTCCAATTGAGCTAATTAGCTTATTGTGAGAATATTGCAATTGTTTGACAAAAG
This sequence comes from Watersipora subatra, assembly GCF_963576615.1. Classification (NCBI taxonomy): domain Eukaryota; kingdom Metazoa; phylum Bryozoa; class Gymnolaemata; order Cheilostomatida; family Watersiporidae; genus Watersipora; species Watersipora subatra. The sequence continues at coordinate 204,355 of NW_027045293.1, forward strand.
TGAAAAATGTAAATTTCCAATTTCAACCAAACATGCTAGAAATGCTCCAATTGAGCTAATTAGCTTATTGTGAGAATATTACAAACGTCTGACAACACTGAAAAATGTAAATTTCCAATTTCAACCAAACACGCTAGAAATGCTCCAATTGAGCTAATTAGCTTATTGTGAAAATATTGCAATTGTCTGACAAAAGTGAAAAATGTAAATTTCCAATTTCAACCAAACATGCTAGAAATGCTCCAATTGAGCTAATTAGCTTATTGTGAGAATATTACAAACGTCTGACACAACTGAAAAATGTAAATTTCCAATTTCAACCAAACATGCTAGAAATGCTCCAATTGAGCTAATTAGCTTATTGTGAGAATATTACAAACGTCTGACAAAACTGAAAAATGTAAATTTCCAATTTCAACCAAACATGCTAGAAATGCTTCAATTGAGCTAATTAGCTTATTGAGAGAATATTGCAATTGTCTGACAAAAGTGAAAAATGTAAATTTCCAATTTCAACCAAACATGCTAGAAATGCTCCAATTGAGCTAATTAGCTTATTGTGAGAATATTGCAATTGTCTGACAAAAGTGAAAAATGTAAATTTCCAATTTCAACCAAACATGCTAGAAAAGCTCCAATTGAGCTAATTAGCTTATTGTGAGAATATTACAAACGTCTGACAAAAGTGAAAAATGTAAATTTCCAATTTCAACCAAACATGCTAGAAATGCTCCAATTGAGCTAATTAGCTTATTGTGAGAATATTACAAACGTCTGACAAAACTGAAAAATTTAATTTTCCAATTTCAACCAAACATGCTAGAAATGCTCCAATTGAGCTAATTAGCTTATTGTGAGAATATTACAAACGTCTGACAAAACTGAAAAATGTAAATTTCCAATTTCAACCAAACATGCTAGAAAAGCTCCAATTGAGCTAATTAGCTTATTGTGAAAATATTACAAACGTCTGACAAAACTGAAAAATGTAATTTTCCAATTTCAACCAAACATGCTAGAAATGCTCCAATTGAGCTAATTAGCTTATTGTGAGAATATTACAAACGTCTGACAAAACTGAAAAATGTAAATTTCCAATTTCAACCAAACATGCTAGAAATGCTCCAATTGAGCTAATTAGCTTATTGTGAGAATATTACAAACGTCTGACAAAACTGAAAAATGTAATTTTCCAATTTCAACCAAACATGCTAGAAATGCTTCAATTGAGCTAATTAGCTTATTGTGAGAATATTACAAACGTCTGACAAAACTGAAAAATATAAATTTCCAATTTCAACCAAACATGCTAGAAATGCTCCAATTGAGCTAATTAGCTTATTGTGAGAATATTGCAATTGTCTGACAAAAGTGAAAAATGTAAATTTCCAATTTCAACCAAACATGCTAGAAATGCTCCAATTGAGCTAATTAGCTTATTGTGAGAATATTACAAACGTCTGACACAACTGAAAAATGTAAATTTCCAATTTCAACCAAACATGCTAGAAATGCTCCAATTGAGCTAATTAGCTTATTGTGAGAATATTACAAACGTCTGACAAAACTGAAAAATGTAAATTTCCAATTTCAACCAAACATGCTAGAAATGCTTCAATTGAGCTAATTAGCTTATTGAGAGAATATTGCAATTGTCTGACAAAAGTGAAAAATGTAAATTTCCAATTTCAACCAAACATGCTAGAAATGCTCCAATTGAGCTAATTAGCTTATTGTGAGAATATTGCAATTGTCTGACAAAAGTGAAAAATGTAAATTTCCAATTTCAACCAAACATGCTAGAAAAGCTCCAATTGAGCTAATTAGCTTATTGTGAGAATATTACAAACGTCTGACAAAAGTGAAAAATGTAAATTTCCAATTTCAACCAAACATGCTAGAAATGCTCCAATTGAGCTAATTAGCTTATTGTGAGAATATTACAAACGTCTGACAAAAGTGAAAAATGTAAATTTCCAATTTCAACCAAACGTGCTAGAAATGCTCCAATTGAGCTCATTAGCTTATTGAGAGAATATTACAAACGTCTGACAAAAGTGAAAAATTTAATTTTCCAATTTCAACCAAACATGCTAGAAATGCTCCAATTGAGCTAATTAGCTTATTGTGAGAATATTACAAACGTCTGACAAAACTGAAAAATGTAAATTTCCAATTTCAACCAAACATGCTAGAAAAGCTCCAATTGAGCTAATTAGCTTATTGTGAGAATATTACAAACGTCTGACAAAACTGAAAAATGTAATTTTCCAATTTCAACCAAACATGCTAGAAATGCTCCAATTGAGCTAATTAGCTTATTGTGAGAATATTACAAACGTCTGACAAAACTGAAAAATGTAATTTTCCAATTTCAACCAAACATGCTAGAAATGCTCCAATTGAGCTAATTAGCTTATTGTGAGAATATTACAAACGTCTGACAACACTGAAAAATGTAAATTTTCAATTTCAACCAAACATGCTAGAAATGCTCCAATTGAGCTAATTAGCTTATTGTGAGAATATTGCAATTGTCTGACTAAACTGCAAAATGTAAATTTTCAATTTCAACCAAACATGCTAGAAATGCTCCAATTGAGCTAATTAGCTTATTGTGAGAATATTACAAACGTCTGACAAACATGATAAATGTAAATTTCCAATTTTAACCAAACATGCTAGAAATGCTCTAATTGAGCTAATTAGCTTTTTGTGAGAATATTACAAACGTCTGACAAAACTGAAAAATGTAAATTTCCAATTTCAACCAAACATGCTAGAAATGCTCCAATTGAGCTAATTAGCTTATTGTGAGAATATTACAAACGTCTGACAAAACTGAAAATTGTAAATTTCCAATTTCAACCAAACATGCTAGAAATGCTCCAATTGAGCTAATTAGCTTATTGTGAGAATATTACAAACGTCTGACAAAAGTGAAAAATGTAAATTTCCAATTTCAACCAAACATGCTAGAAATGCTCCAATTGAGCTACTTAGCTTATTGTGAGAATATTACAAACGTCTGACAAAACTGAAAAATGTAAATTTCCAATTTCAACCAAACATGCTAGAAATGCTTCAATTGAGCTAATTAGCTTATTGAGAGAATATTGCAATTGTCTGACAAAAGTGAAAAATGTAAATTTTCAATTTCAACCAAACATGCTAGAAATGCTCCAATTGAGCTAATTAGCTTATTGTGAGAATATTGCAATTGTCTGACAAAAGTGAAAAATGTAAGTTTCCAATTTTAACCAAACATGCTAGAAAAGCTCCAATTGAGCTAATTAGCTTATTGTGAGAATATTACAAACGTCTGACAAAAGTGAAAAATGTAAATTTCCAATTTCAACCAAACATGCTAGAAATGCTCCAATTGAGCTAATTAGCTTATTGTGAGAATATTGCAATTGTCTGACAAAAGTGAAAAATGTAAATTTCCAATTTCAACCAAACATGATAGAAATGCTCCAATTGAGCTAATTAGCTTATTGTGAGAATATTGCAATTGTCTGACAAAAGTGAAAAATGTAAGTTTCCAATTTTAACCAAACATGCTAGAAAAGCTCCAATTGAGCTAATTAGCTTATTGTGAGAATATTACAAACGTCTGACAAAAGTGAAAAATGTAAATTTCCAATTTCAACCAAACATGCTAGAAATGCTCCAATTGAGCTAATTAGCTTATTGTGAGAATATTGCAATTGTCTGACAAAAGTGAAAAATGTAAATTTCCAATTTCAACCAAACATGCTAGAAATGCTCCAATTGAGCTAATTAGCTTATTGCGAGAAGATTACAAACGTCTGACAAAAGTGAAAAATGTAAATTTCCAATTTCAACCAAACATGCTAGAAATGCTCCAATTGAGCTAATTAGCTTATTGTGAGAATATTACAAACGTCTGACAAAACTGAAAAATGTAAATTTCCAATTTCAACCAAACATGCTAGAAATGCTCCAATTGAGCTAATTAGCTTATTGTGAGAATATTGCAATTGTTTGACAAAAGTGAAAAATGTAAATTTCCAATTTCAACCAAACATGCTAGAAATGCTCCAATTGAGCTAATTAGCTTATTGTGAGAATATTACAAACGTCTGACAACACTGAAAAATGTAAATTTCCAATTTCAACCAAACACGCTAGAAATGCTCCAATTGAGCTAATTAGCTTATTGTGAAAATATTGCAATTGTCTGACAAAAGTGAAAAATGTAAATTTCCAATTTCAACCAAACATGCTAGAAATGCTCCAATTGAGCTAATTAGCTTATTGTGAGAATATTACAAACGTCTGACAAAACTGAAAAATGTAAATTTCCAATTTCAACCAAACATGCTCGAGAATGCTCCAATTGAGCTAATTAGCTTATTGTGAGAATATTACAAACGTCTGACAAAACTGAAAAATGTAAATTTCCAATTTCAACCAAACATGCTAGAAATGCTTCAATTGAGCTAATTAGCTTATTGAGAGAAAATTGCAATTGTCTGACAAAAGTGAAAAATGTAAATTTCCAATTTCAACCAAACATGCTTGAAATGCTCCAATTGAGCTAATTAGCTTATTGTGAGAATATTGCAATTGTCTGACAAAAGTGAAAAATGTAAATTTCCAATTTCAACCAAACATGCTAGAAAAGCTCCAATTGAGCTAATTAGCTTATTGTGAGAATATTACAAACGTCTGACAAAAGTGAAAAATGTAAATTTCCAATTTCAACCAAACATGCTAGAAATGCTCCAATTGAGCTCATTAGCTTATTGAGAGAATATTACAAACGTCTGACAAAAGTGAAAAATTTAATTTTTCAATTTCAACCAAACATGCTAGAAATGCTCCAATTGAGCTAATTAGCTTATTGTCAGAATATTGCAATTGTCTAACAAAAGTGAAAAATGTAAATTTCCAATTTCAACCAAACATGCTAGAAATGCTCCAATTGAGCTAATTAGCTTATTGTGAGAATATTGCAATTGTCTGACAAAAGTGAAAAATGTAAATTTCCAATTTCAACCAAACATGCTAGAAATGCTCCAATTGAGCTAATTAGCTTATTGTGAGAATATTACAAACGTCTGACAAAAGTGAAAAATGTAAATTTCCAATTTCAACCAAACATGCTAGAAATGCTCCAATTGAGCTAATTAGCTTATTGTGAGAATATTACAAACGTTTGACAAAACTGAAAAATGTAAACTTCCAATTTCAACCAAACATGCTAGAAATGCTCCAATTGAGCTAATTAGCTTATTGAGAGAATATTGCAATTGTTTGACAAAAGTGAAAAATGTAAATTTCCAATTTCAACCAAACATGCTAGAAATGCTCCAATTGAGCTAATTAGCTTATTGTGAGAATATTACACACGTCTGACAAAACTGAAAAATGTAAATTTCCAATTTCAACCAAACATGCTAGAAATGCTCCAATTGAGCTAATTAGCTTATTGTGAGAATATTGCAACTGTCTGACAAAAGTGAAAAATGTAAATTTCCAATTTCAACCAAACATGCTAGAAATGCTCCAATTGAGCTAATTAGCTTATTGTGAGAATATTACAAACGTCTGACAAAACTGAAAAATGTAAATTTTCAATTTCAACCAAACATGCTAGAAAAGCTCCAATTGAGCTAATTAGCTTATTGTGAGAATATTACAAACGTCTGACAAAACTGAAAAATGTAATTTTCCAATTTCAACCAAACATGCTAGAAATGCTCCAATTGAGCTAATTAGCTTATTGTGAGAATATTACAAACGTCTGACAAAACTGAAAAATGTAAATTTCCAATTTCAACCAAACATGCTAGAAATGCTCCAATTGAGCTAATTAGCTTATTGTGAGAATATTGCAATTGTCTGACAAAAGTGAAAAATGTAAATTTCCAATTTCAACCAAACATGCTAGAAATGCTCCAATTGAGCTAATTAGCTTATTGTGAGAATATTACAAACGTCTGACAAACCTGAAAAATGTAAATTTTCAATTTCAACCAAACATGCTAGAAATGCTCCAATTGAGCTAATTAGCTTATTGTGAGAATATTGCAATTGTCTGACTAAACTGCAAAATGTAAATTTTCAATTTCAACCAAACATGCTAGAAATGCTCCAATTGAGCTAATTACCTTATTGTGAGAATATTACAAACGTCTGACAAACATGATAAATGTAAATTTCCAATTTTAACCAAACATTCTAGAAATGCTCTAATTGAGCTAATTAGCTTTTTGTGAGAATATTACAAACGTCTGACAAAACTGAAAAATGTAAATTTCCAATTTCAACCAAACATGCTAGAAATGCTCCAATTGAGCTAATTAGCTTATTGTGAGAATATTACAAACGTCTGACAACACTGAAAAATGTAAATTTCCAATTTCAACCAAACATGCTAGAAATGCTCCAATTGAGCTAATTAGCTTATTGTGAGAATATTGCAATTGTCTGACAAAAGTGAAAAATGTAAATTTCCAATTTCAACCAAACATGCTAGAAATGCTCCAATTGAGCTAATTAGCTTATTGTGAGAATATTACAAACGTCTGACAAAACTGAAAATTGTAAATTTCCAATTTCAACCAAACATGCTAGAAATGCTCCAATTGAGCTACTTAGCTTATTGTGAGAATATTACAAACGTCTGACAAAACTGAAAAATGTAAATTTCCAATTTCAACCAAACATGCTAGAAGTGCTTCAATTGAGCTAATCAGCTTATTGAGAGAATATTGCAATTGTCTGACAAAAGTGAAAAATGTAAATTTCCAATTTCAACCAAACATGCTAGAAATGCTCCAATTGAGCTAATTAGCTTATTGTGAGAATATTACAAACGTCTGACAAAACTGAAAAATGTAAATTTCCAATTTCAACCAAACATGCTAGAAATGCTCCAATTGAGCTAATTAGCTTATTGTGAGAATATTACAAACGTCTGACAAAACTGAAAAATGTAAATTTCCAATTTCAACCAAACATGCTAGAAATGCTTCAATTGAGCTAATTAGCTTATTGAGAGAATATTGCAATTGTCTGACAAAAGTGAAAAATGTAAATTTCCAATTTCAACCAAACATGCTAGAAATGCTCCAATTGAGCTAATTAGCTTATTGTGAGAATATTGCAATTGTCTGACAAAAGTGAAAAATGTAAGTTTCCAATTTTAACCAAACATGCTAGAAAAGCTCCAATTGAGCTAATTAGCTTATTGTGAGAATATTACAAACGTCTGACAAAAGTGAAAAATGTAAATTTCCAATTTCAACCAAACATGCTAGTAATGCTCCAATTGAGCTCATTAGCTTATTGAGAGAATATTACAAACGTCTGACAAAAGTGAAAAATGTAAATTTCCAATTTCAACCAAACATGCTAGAAATGCTCCAATTGAGCTAATTAGCTTATTGTGAGAATATTGCAATTGTCTGACAAAAGTGAAAAATGTAAATTGCCAATTTCATCCAAACATGCTAGAAATGCTCCAATTGAGCTAATTAGCTTATTGTGAGAATATTACAAACGTCTGACAAAACTGAAAAATGTAAATTTCCAATTTCAACCAAACATGCTAGAAATGCTCCAATTGAGCTAATTAGCTTATTGTGAGAATATTACAAACGTCTGACAAAAGTGAAAAATGTAAATTTCCAATTTCAACCAAACATGCTAGAAATGCTCCAATTGAGCTAATTAGCTTATTGTGAGAATATTGCAATTGTCTGACAAAAGTGAAAAATGTAAGTTTCCAATTTTAACCAAACATGCTAGAAAAGCTCCAATTGAACTAATTAGCTTATTGTGAGAATATTACAAACGTCTGACAAAAGTGAAAAATGTAAATTTCCAATTTCAACCAAACATGCTAGAAATGCTCCAATTGAGCTCATTAGCTTATTGAGAGAATATTACAAACGTCTGACAAAAGTGAAAAATGTAAACTTCCAGTTGCAACCAAACATGCTAGAAATGCTCCAATTGAGCTAATTAGCTTATTGTGAGAATATTGCAATTGTCTGACAAAAAAGAAAAATGTAAATTTCCAATTTCAACCAAACATGCTAGAAATGCTCCAATTGAGCTAATTAGCTTATTGTGAGAATATTACAAACGTTTGACAAAACTGAAAAATGTAAACTTCCAATTTCAACCAAACATGCTAGAAATGCTCCAATTGAGCTAATTAGCTTATTGAGAGAATATTGCAATTGTTTGACAAAAGTGAAAAATGTAAATTTCCAATTTCAACCAAACATGCTAGAAATGCTCCAATTGAGCTAATTAGCTTATTGTGAGAATATTACACACGTCTGACAAAACTGAAAAATGTAAATTTCCAATTTCAACCAAACATGCTAGAAATGCTCCAATTGAGCTAATTAGCTTATTGTGAGAATATTGCAATTGTCTGACAAAAGTGAAAAATGTAAATTTCCAATTTCAACCAAACATGCTAGAAATGCTCCAATTGAGCTAATTAGCTTATTGTGAGAATATTACAAACGTCTGACAAAACTGAAAAATGTAAATTTTCAATTTCAACCAAACATGCTAGAAAAGCTCCAATTGAGCTAATTAGCTTATTGTGAGAATATTACAAACGTCTGACAAAACTGAAAAATGTAATTTTCCAATTTCAACCAAACATGCTAGAAATGCTCCAATTGAGCTAATTAGCTTATTGTGAGAATATTACAAACGTCTGACAAAACTGAAAAATGTAAATTTCCAATTTCAACCAAACATGCTAGAAATGCTCCAATTGAGCTAATTAGCTTATTGTGAGAATATTGCAATTGTCTGACAAAAGTGAAAAATGTAAATTTCCAATTTCAACCAAACATGCTAGAAATGCTCCAATTGAGCTAATTAGCTTATTGTGAGAATATTACAAACGTCTGACAAACCTGAAAAATGTAAATTTTCAATTTCAACCAAACATGCTAGAAATGCTCCAATTGAGCTAATTAGCTTATTGTGAGAATATTGCAATTGTCTGACTAAACTGCAAAATGTAAATTTTCAATTTCAACCAAACATGCTAGAAATGCTCCAATTGAGCTAATTACCTTATTGTGAGAATATTACAAACGTCTGACAAACATGATAAATGTAAATTTCCAATTTTAACCAAACATTCTAGAAATGCTCTAATTGAGCTAATTAGCTTTTTGTGAGAATATTACAAACGTCTGACAAAACTGAAAAATGTAAATTTCCAATTTCAACCAAACATGCTAGAAATGCTCCAATTGAGCTAATTAGCTTATTGTGAGAATATTACAAACGTCTGACAACACTGAAAAATGTAAATTTCCAATTTCAACCAAACATGCTAGAAATGCTCCAATTGAGCTAATTAGCTTATTGTGAGAATATTGCAATTGTCTGACAAAAGTGAAAAATGTAAATTTCCAATTTCAACCAAACATGCTAGAAATGCTCCAATTGAGCTAATTAGCTTATTGTGAGAATATTACAAACGTCTGACAAAACTGAAAATTGTAAATTTCCAATTTCAACCAAACATGCTAGAAATGCTCCAATTGAGCTACTTAGCTTATTGTGAGAATATTACAAACGTCTGACAAAACTGAAAAATGTAAATTTCCAATTTCAACCAAACATGCTAGAA